>NC_056737.1:1580422670-1580574141 GCF_019279795.1 Protopterus annectens | reverse complement strand
AAGATACCTGCACATATAAAATAATCAATTTCAGTAAACTTGTAAATCAAGCAGTACGTCTGGACTATACATACTTTTCACCTGGAATCATTCTACAGCCACATATTCAGTGACCCATGCAAAGCATATATCTCTGTAGAGAATAAAGACTGAATTTAATGCTTTTAAATAATCAGAAGTCAAGCTACAATATGGCACTTCACTCTGTACTGGATACATATGTTTATGTAAATTTTATGAGACTGTACATGAATCAAAGGCAGATGGAAAGAGTACTTCCAGCAGATTCTGAAAAATAAAGAAAACCCTACAGAACCTATACTACCCTAAACACAGCTTATAATGAAAGAAGAGGAGGAACCCACTGTAGCAGAAGTAAGGACAGCATTAAGGAAAGTGAAGTTAGGGAAAACAACAAGAACAGGTGATCAGGACGTTGGGTGAGATAGAAGAGAAATGGCTCCTGAGGATACTCATAACAGTATGGAGAAAAAGGCATATCCCAGATGACTGGAGAATAAGCATATCAGTGCTAGTATACAAGAACAAGGGGGCATCCACAACTGTGTGCAGTACAGAGGTATCAAAGTCTTGTCACACTGCATGAAAGTTCTGGAGAGGTTGATTGAGAAACAAATATGCACAGTAGTAGAAATTAATAGGAGAGATGAGCAGTTCATATTCAGCTCAGGATAAAGCACAACTGACCCAGTGTTTGCAGTGGAGATGAGGAAAGAGTCCAACTGGACTAAACTTGGAGAAAGCGTATGACAGTGTCCCAGGAAAGCTCAATCTTTGATGGGTTGAAGTTCCAGAAACATTGAGAGAATTAGTGCACGTTATACACAGGGACCCAATGACTCTAGTATGGACAATGTTTGGTCTCACAGAGGGGTTTCCATTGGGAGTGGGGGTGCATCAGGGTTTATCTTTGAGCCCACTGCTCATCTTCCTGATGCACTACATTAGCAAACCAGTTAGAGGGGACAGTTCAGCAAAGTTGCTGTATGCAGATGATGTGGCATTACAGTCAGATTCTGGAAAAAAACTTTAGCAAAGACTACGAATATGGAATGCAAAGATAAAAGTACACAGGATGAAACTGCCTTATCTTTAAATGGGTGAAGTCAGAAGAAGCTGAGAATTCAGAAAGAAGGGAAAATAGTGTAACAGGTTAACAGCTTCAAGTATTTGAGAGAGGTAGTTGAAGAGAAGGAAAGTCTGAATGAGGAGGTCAATGCTAGAATTAGAGGGGCTGCAGCCAACTGTCAGAGAGTGTCTGGGGTAGTGTATGACAGAAGAATGCCAAAAAAGCTGAAAAGTGGGACATACAAAACAATGGTGTGACCAGTACTACTGTATAGTACAGAAACCTCAGCAATAAAGTCTTAGCAGTTGAGGAAGCTAGATGTGATGGAGATGAAGTGTCTGAGGTGGATGGTATAATGCACACTGTGGAACAGATGAAGAAATCAGAGCAGAAGTCAAAGTAGCTCCAGTTGCAGAGAAGGTCAAAGAGAAAATATTACAGTGGTTTGGCTACATGTAGAAAAGCAGAAGACAATCTGATGAGGAAAATGTGGAACAGAGAGGAAGAAGGCAAGAGAAAAGAAGGGCATCTAGCAAAGAGGTGGATAAATTGTGTGAGACAAGACCTGCGATACTCAGGTATAACTGTCAAAGAAAGTAAGAGAGTGGCAGTGAATCGAGAGAAATGGCAACAGTTGACACGACACCCCAAACCCCTATGTAGAAAATGGGAAAAGGGGGGGTGATGATGATGATGCTTACTGGCTGTATGGTTGCCCACCATGATCAAACTGTAGTGCTCTATCTACAAGCCAAGAGCCAGTCAGGGTGCAGTAGCTATCCAGGCAGCCATTAGGGGTTTCCTATATATGGCTTAATGACTCTGACCTGGTGGCTGACATTTGTGCCAATCTAAGTGTACTGCTACTATACCTTCTCTTGTATGAATACAGCTTGGTAGCTGGCAGCCAGTAGCACAACTCCAACCCATGTGGTCCATATTATACATTTATCATCCAGCAGGGGACAGCACTGCACTAGACCTGACTGCCTCCCTTCCCTACAATGAGTGGGGTTCCTATTATATGATCGAAAGCTAGAAATAGCGAACGCTCATTTGTCGAACCCAAATGCATGAAACCACAGAATATCGAAGGAACGGATCAGTGAATTTTTTTCCCAGGGAAAAAATTCGCTGGGCCATTCACTGGACTTTGCTGTTTTCTTCACTGTGGTGCAATCTCGGAGTTGGCATATTTAAGGTGGGGGGTTTTGGGGGGCATAGCCCCCATATCGGGGGTGTGGGGAGCGAAGCCCCCCACTTTGTTTTGCCTGTACATTTTTTTTTTTTGGATCAGCAAATTTTTTTCTGTGGGAAAAAATTCTCTGAACCGTTCCTTTGACATTTTGTGGTTTTGTGCATTTGGGTTCGATAATAGATTGCTCGCTATTTCTAGCATTCGATCATATAATATGAACCCCAATGAGTGTACAAACACCATCATTTTACTATTACCCTCTAATATTGGCTTCTCCAGTACCTAGATCAGTAATCAAACTTGAGTTATCTGGGTTACATTTAGGGTTTTAACTCTCTGAACCACATAGATGTATTTTAAGATTTAAAGCATTTTTTTCTATTTAGATCATTTCATGTCACAATTTCTTTTTGAGTAATTCCCTGGAATTCCCTGTTGCTCTTATGAATTTTAATTAATGTGGATTTTATCTTGAGGATACATGTTCTAAATTAAGACTTAGTGAAATAAAGAGAGCTAAGATCCACCTCACTAGCTTATTAGCAAATTTACACATTCTGTGAGGATGAATTGAAAATATCATGCCCTCATCTTTGCATATTCTTAAGTTCTTGTACACTGATACTGTTTCCAGATTTGTTACATCTACATTATGGTTAGGGTTCAGAAAGACTTAGCATGGTGCTGAAGCCTTAACTTGGGGGTTTTCCCATCACACTAAGCCTTTCCAATTCAAAGACTGCTCTAATACTGAAATCACTGTCTTTTTTGGAGATCTCCAAACTTGATGTTGTATTTTTCTGTTTTTCAGCTGATATATTTTTGTTGCTGGATATATAAATAATATAGTTAGTGACACATGAGTAATATAAGTAATGCGTAGGTGTAAGATACCACAGAATTGCCAAATGTAATATTTATCTCAAAGCTTCAGGTTCCCTTTGTCTTCCTTGTATAGTCAAAACATTGTTTTTTTTTTCTTTCTTCTTGTAGCTAGCTTATAGTTCTTTATTTTTTTCTGTCCTTATATATTTCTTAATGTTTCACCATTACCTTATATTTAGAAGCAATGTTTTATCACTCCCATTTCTATAAAGTATTTTAATCCTGTCTTTTTATTTCTAATTTTTTCATATTCTTTACCTGTTATTACTACTGATATTTGTCTTTTAATAATTTATCTTGTTATTAATAATGGTCCATTCTTCATAGTTTTTCCTTATGTCAGTCATCCATTCTCTCTACTTTATATGTTTGTTAGCAACACCATAGTCCAAACCACTATGCCTGGTTTTCAATTATGTCTTTTCTAATACACCAGTACAAGAAAAGAAACTTAAATATGATTTGGGCATGCTGTTTTTTCTGTAGAAAATTAATAAAATTGAAATAAAGAGGAAATACAGAGTAGGGAGAAGTGAGCATTTATGATAGATGAAGAGGACAATTCTAAACTAAATTAAGGAAATACTGTAGGTCCCTAAACTGCAATACCAAAAAAATAAATTGGCAGAGTAAGCATCGGAAGAGACTTTCAGGAATTCCTGGGACAGATCCAAGATGTGCTAACTAGAGTCTATGACAGGTGGCTACATAGGCTATTTGCAACTTTTGGGAACCCATTAGACTATATGTCTTTTTTAACAGAATCATATCTCTGCTATTAGATACACAAGCTGTCTTAACATGACTTTTCATAGGTTTATAGGTAAGTAGTAGGCTAGATGCCTTTGCGGACCATTTTAAGACTAGACAGTTTCCCTCTTTGTTCTCAAAATAACCTAGCCCATTTGGTTATAGAATGGCCTTACCCATCACATGGTCAATAATTACATATTACTCTTTAATGAAAATAACAGGGATCATACCATAGACAGATAATTTGAGGGGACTGATTTGTAGGATAAGCATTTAGGAGCTGTCTCTGTCCATTAGTGGTAGCGAGGGCAGTCCTGGGGTAAATATTCTGTTTCCTATCCATAAATCTAAGTTGTGTTTTAATATGGACAGAGATGATCTTTGTTTTATGTGGAAGGGGAGTCTCACAGCAATTGTGCCCTCTGTGATATACCTGTTTCTCCAAACCATTCTGTTGATGCTGCACAAGAGATTTAGATCCCTAGACCAAGTATTCCCAATGCCAATTGACTTGCTGATGTGCAGTAACTCCATCAGTAATGGGTCAGAGGATGTCTTATATGTAAGACACAGGTCACCTCTTAGCAGTCTGTAGGATACCAAGTATAGTGACAGGGCTTTGAGTCGGTCCATGTAGGAAATGTTGTTTAGGCCTTGTATCCTTTTAGTAAGATATCTCTCTGGGCTCTCCTGTTGTTTGATGTGTCTGGACAAATGCATATCAAAAGGTGCATTATATTCAATGACTGGCCTAATGAGGGCTGAGTAAAGATGGACAATGAAATCCCTAGATCTAGACACAATCCATTTGTTTATAAGCTGTGCAATATAGAAGGACTTTCTTGCAACAATAGACACATGTTGGTCAAAAGTTAGGTCACTGTCCTTATAAATTCCCAAATCCCAAACAACTGGTCAGCTTTTAAGGATGTTTTGTCAACGTGGTAGTTCCCTAGGATAGATGAGTTCCCAAAGGATACAATAATGCATTTTTGGTATTTAGTTTCAGTTTGTGATTTTGGCACCGGTTATTTATTTGAGACAAACCTTCTTGCAGAGTGGTTAAGTCATTTTGGGGTTCAATGACTGCTCATAGCTTGCAGTCGTGCAAACATATTCAGTCAGAGCCCTTTGGTATTGGCTTTTACTTAAGAAAGTAGACGTCAAACAGGAGAGGTCCTAGCACAGAACCCTGGGGGACTCCACTGGTCACTGATCCCTTTGTGTATGTAACTTCCCTTGTTTCGATTTTCTGCATCCTATCTGTAAGCAACTTGGCAATCCAGCTGGTGATATAGTGGGTTATTCCAGGTTTATTTCACTTTTCTACTATGCAGAAGTGGGGAACTGTGTCAAAAGTTTTGGCCAGGTCAAGGTATGCGCTATGTACTGTTTTGCTTTCTTCCATTGCTTTGGTGACCGTTTAAAAATCTACCAGGTTGAGTAAGCTCAAGTCAGGACTTACTAGATAACCTATGATAAACCACAGTGAAAACACTATTGGCTGTATCCCTGAGTGGATTATGACATCAACACACATATATATTTCCTAACTAATCACCATTCATCCAAGGTGGATCATTTGTACTCACTAATCTGAAAGAAATAGAATTAGTGAATGAACTAGATGCCAAAGATTTAGGCATTTTGGCTCTGCTTGACTTCTAAACTGACTCAACTGACCATCATTTGTTATGAAGAAAGTCTTCTTGAGGCCATATTGATAGGTATACCAAATGTGGGTGACATTTTTAAGATGAGCATAGCACAGGGTGTTATATTTTTCAAAGCCTGCTCTTTGTAAACTTAGCTTACTCCCTACGTACCACCAGAGCCAAAATGCTTCTATTAAAAGCATGCACGTCTGTGCCCATATGGAGATATGAATATGACCATTGAAGTAGAGGACCCTGCTACATTAAGATTGTAACAGTACCTTTATGCTTCAAAATCAGTTGCATCCATTTGGTCACTGTTGGAACAAAATCATTTTGCATTGCATTTTCTGGCATTTGCCCTGTCTTGAAATCACATAAAATCTGAAGCTTGTAACCACAAAAGAAAGAGGAGAGAATAGTGAAGCCAACAGTAAATCCGGAAATGGAACAGAATAGAGCTTCCCAACATCCATGAGGCAAATGAATAGCAAATGGACCACTGATACAAAACACATTTTAATAATCAGTGCATTTGTTATGTATTAGTGGTCCATTTGCTGTTGATTTGCCTTGTGGATGTGGGGAAACTCTATTCTGTTGAAATGTAGAGGCTTGCCATTAACTACAGTAACTAAAATGAATAACTTCTAAGCTGCATATCCACCATGGTGTCTGAAATGGCATTCTCCATTTTATGAAGTCACATCATCAGTGGTTCTTAGCATCTAACATATCAGGAGCATTCTGAGGATTATTATTAGACCCAGAAAGCTAGTATAAGTTTAATATGTTCCTTAAAACACTGGCAGTGCAACTGGACTTGCCTTCCTGGTGTTTCCTAATTATATTTATATATATATATATATATATATATATATATATATATATATATATATATATATATTCAGGAAGTATGCCTTCAAAGATTTCATGTATACAAAACATTTGTAAACATCCTTTTATCAAGGCATCATATGTTATATACAAATATTCTCTGGAAAAAAAAAGCAACTGTTTCCATGCACTGGCTCATGAATACACAATGATATCTCATGTTTTTAATAATGCACTTAAGCCAAGAGGCCAGATTCCATTAGTTGGGCATGAGTCAACTAATAAGCAAAATTTCACTAGCTAGGCTTGATTCAACTTTACTAATACCATAAATGAAAAATCTAGATGTTCTGAAACTTTCAGCATAACAAGAAGTCCCTGATGTCTTTACAGTGGAGTAGGTTCCAGTTCATGTGAAAACAATAAAAGAAAAAGTCCCACTAGTGCATGCATACAGAACCTAAGCAGAAAGAACATGTCAAAATGTAGAAGTGTATAAAGAAACATTTGCAAACCTCCCTTTGTCATTGTATCATGAGTGATATGCAGATATACCCTAAAACAATGACATTTCAGCATACTGGCTCACAAATACACAATGGCATATGAGCTCTTACTACTGCATTCAAGCCAACAAGCCAGCCTCTGCAGACATGTTTAGACATTATTATATCTCACCATTACATCATGTGAAAAATGTAACTATGTCCTGAAACTTTCAGCTTAACAATAAGCCTCTGATGTGTTTACCCCACAGGTAAGCATCAAATAAGATGGAAACAAAAAAACAAAGTCCCATAATGCCTTTATCATCACATCATGGGTGATATGTAACTGTCCCCTTAAAAATAATTAGCATTATTAGGTCTTATCATTACAGCACATAAATGAAAATTTAGCTAGATTTTAAAATATTTGAGTTAGCAAGAAGTTTCTGGTATAATTGCAACACAGGCAGGTGGTAAATAAGGTGGAATTAAAGAAAAAGTTTCATAGCAGATAAACAAAGGACCAGATTACAGATGGTCTGGTAAAACACAGAACTGCGTAAAAAATTGTATCAAGGCATCCACTGAGGTATTCCTCTTTGTCTTAACAAATAACATTGTAGTACACTCACTCATGAATGTATGAAGGCGTGCACATCTTTCGGCCTGTAAGTTAGACTGCAGTAGCTATAGATTGCACTCTGACATTGTCTGTTCACTATAGGAAGTTGTAAGATTTGCTTTTGATTTGAAACATTCGTCTTAACAACAAGCATTTATTATTTACTTCAGGGTTACTTTCCAAATAAGACTAAAACAAGAAATCGAACATCCCAAAAAAGATTAAATCAGAAGGGTCCTATAAAAAAAAACATGCCTCAAGGCATTAGGAGCATTTCCTTCTTTGAGGCATCATGGGATATATGTAGATTTTTCCTAAAAAAGTAGCCACCGTGTCAACAGATTGGTTCATAAATGCACACTGACACATAGGTCTTTAGTAAAGCACCCAAACCAATAAGCCACACTCCATTAGCTGTTGACATGTTTAACCTTGCAAGGTCTCATTGACATAGATATTTACAACAAAGGGTAGTTACTAGGGAGTTCTACAGTAGAAGCATATATGACCCAAAAAGAAAACCCTGGCAAAACATAGAAACGTGTCTACAAAAACATTTGCCAGCTTCCTTTTATCAAGGCGTTATGGAAGATATCCAGATTTTGCCTGAAAAGAATAATGATATTTCAGTACACTGGCTCAGGAATACACAACGATAGTTAATGGATTTACTATAAATAATCCTGCCTCGTTTAATCAACACTCCATTATAACACTCGATTATTTGACCCTTAAAATCTAAAAAGTTTTGAGATCAGTACTCAAAACAATGACTCTCCCAAGGTTACAAAACACAAAGATTTGTTTTTGTTGTGGAGAAGCATAAACACATATATGTATGTGTGTATAAACTCTGGGACTGCAAAAACTCACAGAAACAAGAGAAAGTGATAAAAATTGAAAATTCACTATCTTATGTAACTGTCATTACAAGCTGCCAGCAAGCTTCCAGTGATGGCATTGTAAACTATTGATTAGATTTCTTTAGCTAAGGGCAGGCTTCAACTTTATAACATCTCGTCAGTATAGTGTAAGTAAAATAAAGTAATGTTATGACAAACAAAAAGCCTTTAATGCATTTAAACTATGGCAAGGTTGCAAATACTCTGGAAAACAAAGTCCCAAAGCAGGTGCATATACGGCACAACTAGAAGGACTCTGGCAAACATAGAAACCTCCCTTTTATGAAGTTATTATAAGACATATGCAGATTTTACCTGGAAAAAATAACCGTCTTATGATTTTGTACAAAGTTATTTTCTCATGAACTCATGTTGTGATAGCTGTTCATTTAAAATAATATATACATAGTATAGTATAGTATAGTATAGTATAGTATAGTATAGTATAGTATAGTATAATATTTTATTTCACAGTTGGGTATGCAGTTAGTAACTTTTGAATTTCCGAAAGTGCAAACCAGTCAAAGGGAGTATGAAGTGACAACTATGTATGCATATTGAGGAAGTGCATAGTGTACAGTTAAATATTTTGTATAGATTTTTCTAAGAGTGATGAAAACAGTAGACTAAATCTGTTCTGTATGAATGAAGACATCTGTCATTGTCTTTAATGCTTGCATTTTGCAGACAATATTTCATCGTCTTGAGTTTCTCATTTAAGGCAAACAAGTGCATTAAGTCGTTTTTGTACAATAATTGTCTTATAGGAGTGGTATTGAAGAACCTTTTCTGCTAATTCATTATTCATTAATTAACCAGCTAATTGATTTGTTAACTAGGTACACTTATAAGGCTTGATCTCCATTGTGCCAGTACTTACTTTGTGGACTGAAAAAAAAGTATACTTGCTTGATGATGGTGAAATATTGTACTCTTATAATTAACCAGAAGGGACGGAAATGTGGGTGGATGCAGCATCCTTAAATCAATAATTCCTTTACAGCAAGTTATCCGAGACGATACAGCTGTTTTTCAACACTGTCACGTAGATGAAGTCATCTAATTTTTTTTGAGATGGCCAGAATCTCTCTCTAGGATTTTGTATGTGTTTGTAACAGCTTCATTTTCATTTTACTAACTGCTATTCTTAGTGTGTTCACACTTTTTTCTGGTAGAACAAGTAAAAGAGGCTACTAGCTGAGTTGTTCTGATTGCACAGGATGAGAAACATTACTGATAATGTGGTTGATTTTTCTAACAGATTCTGTCTTTAGCTATTGCTTTTCTAATGTTTTTCTGATTTGGCTGACCATTTAGTTATACTGCATGTATTGCTACAAGTTCATTATGTACATTTTATTTCTGCTTGCAGAATATGCTTCTGAAATCTCATTGAACGAGACATGTTTAAAATCTGCCCTAATTCCTTCTCTTGCTCTCTTTTAGACCATCTGAAACTGTTACTTTGATAATGGATTCCTAGATAAAACAGTTGACACCCCATCTTGTAACAGTTCTGAAGTGCTGCTACTGATGAATCAGATAAAAGGGGGAAATCGGATGCAGTGACAAAGATGCCTGATAAAATGGGGTGAGTGACAGAATTAGTGGTGCTGAGTGAAATTTTTTGTATAATTTATTCAGCCCCAGTACACATTTCTTTTTGTACTTTGTATATCGCAGAATAACTTTTTGATTTTGTACATGCTATATTTTATTGACATATAAGTCACTTCATATTTTGTGTTCTGTTACAAAGAATAAAATGATATTGTTTTGTTTATTTCATAGGATTCTTGGATTCATAGGTCCCTAATAAACAAAGAAGGAGGGATTTTTTCTGTTTCAATGTCAGGCATCAGAACTGCACCATGTAACTATCAAGCAGCAGGATCCACCACTACCTGTGGCATGGACACTGATCATCGAACAGATGTTCTGCCAGCACATTTGTCAGTGTTACAAAATCAGATGAGAGCAATTTCATGTACAAATGTTATGACATATAAACATTTTGATGAGCAACAGGACCAATATAGGATAAATCCAGGCTCACATGATGCTGTACGGCTCAGAAATATTGGCCTGGGCTATTTCTCTAATAATAATATACACCCTCAAGGTGCTAATGAGAATCCATGGTCATCAGAGCAACACCATATGATAAGTACACCTTTCAACACTACAGAAGCTCGACTGTATCATAGTTTGGAGAACCTACACTGGTCAGCTGTTGCAGATTCAAGACTACACGCTACTAATGCTCCATACAGATGTATGGACAGTGAGTTCCTGTTTCATTGGAAAGATGACAGTCATGGTTATGAAGAGTCAACACATAAATCTCATGTCCAAAGTGTGGTGCAGGTACAAGGAAACAGCCCAAATGTACTTAAACAGACAACTGTCCAACAGGACAATTCTCACCTTGCTAAGGTGCCACAGTGTCATGTTTCTCCAGCAGGTGACAGAAAGGCTGGCAGAGATATTAAAACAGAGTTAAGGGAGAGACTTAGACATCCCACCTTTAAGGCCATCGACTCCAGTAAGGTAATCTGTTGCAGTGGCTCTTTAACTAATCATGCCATGAAGCAGGGCACAGAAAACAGCACATGCAGGAACTGTAACAAAATCTGCTTAGGAAACTGTTCAGAAGCACCTGTGATGACTGCTGCTCAGGCACACAGCACCCCAGCCATAAAGCAGAGACTCACCTCCCTTTACAGATTAACAAGCCCTGAAGAGATCAAGCAGGAGGCGATTCGAAGACTTCAGCTTAGAAGACAAAACAGCAGCCCAAACCTTAACCTCCGCTATGAAAAATTTGGTAAAAATGTAGTCAAGTCTAGAACAACAGAATCTTTGCAAGAGAGTGAAATCAAGGGTGAACTTTCACACCGATCAGAATTAGCAGCAGACATGAAGAAATTCTCCAAAGGGAGAGTATACATACCTACCTTTGAGGAGTTCAAGAAAATGAGAAATAAAGGTGGTGCCCTCACTAACAGCTATAAAAAAAGTGGTCAAAACGTAAAGGAGCAAACTTCTACAGATAGACACACAGTTGAGGGAGAAAACAGGAAAGAATATCAGACACTAAAAAATCATTTGTTTACAAACGAACACTTTAGCAACATAGAGAGTGACAACATTTTAGAGGAGACTGATGAACAACTTCATAGCAACAGGAGTCAGTTCTCACCTACACATTACTGCAGTAATCAAAATGTTTATGGCAGTATTAACTGCAGTAACCGGGATAAGCCGAAAGACACAACAACAACAACAACACTTCAAAGTGCAGGCCAGAGTACTGGTTTCAGGCAAAAAGAAGATACTGATGGTGTGTCATCCCCAATATGCACAAGCCCTGTTCCCAGATCACCTTTACAGGTAGCAACTACTGTTTGTAGAGGAAATGACATCATAAGCCAGCAGCACAGTACAATGGACAAGAAATATGGCAAGACGTTTAGTTTTTCAGAACATTCACAGACTAGTGAAGCATCATCGACTTGTTGTCATTCACTATTACTCGATACTCCAGATCTTTCCAGTTATGGAGCAACACTACAGAAAATGAAGGATGGAATTATTGGCTCAGCATTAGATCTAATCAAAAAAAGGTACCATGCTCATTTATATACTACTGAGACTGCATGTTATTATGTGTATGCATGTCTATACTTAGAAGGATTAATATGTGCCTACATATATGTTTTACATAGCTAGATAAAAAGGTACATATGAGTGTATGAAAAACTGTATGTATGTGTCTGTGAAAGTGCACACAAGCTACACACGTGCACACACGTGCATGCATGCACGAGCACACACACACACACACACACACACACACACACACACACACACACACACAAACACACACATTCCTATTATATATACAACATGCCAGACAGCAATGAATGCAGAAACTAAATAGACAAAGTAAACAGATGGGGAAGATGCTAGAAAATAATGATGCAGGGACTTAAAGCAGAAAGTCATATATATTAATATCTACTCCCGAGGCGATAAAATACCAGACACGGTGGTTTTGTCACAACAGGATTACCTGGCACTTGTTCAGTGAGTCAGTGACCAAGACAATTTACACTGGAAATCACAAACAGAACATGCAGACTACTTTCCTTCAGTGTGGAGGTTGAAGTGTAGAAGTGATTTTTTTTTAATTATTAGAGTAACAGAGATATGCTGATAAAACAAGGTGTGATTTCTATAGAAGCCACTGGTAAGATTATCCCATTTTGTAGGAATTTTATAAATCAGGTTAATCAGAACAGGACGAGATGAAAAAGGTCAAAGGAGGTACTCATAACAGGTAATTTTCATCTTCCATATTTGATCTGGCACATCACAGTCTCTGTTTTTTAACCAGGTGTAGACCCAAGACCCAGTCTGTTACTCTGTCATGCATACAGTTTTGAGGAAGCTAGTATTACATATATTTTGAGGAGGGGTGAGGTAATATTATGGTAGTTATGAGAAATCCAGAACCAGAGGACACCAAAAATCCCAAAGTTTTTATTACAAAATGTGGTTACCTGTCTTTAAATATCAGAGATAAACCACACAATGATGCTATCCAAATTTAAATGCTTTACTATGATAGTGGTGACCCAACTATGGCCTAGAAAACAGAGAACTTACATAATTAATAAGCATAATCAGTGATCTGATGAGGTAGAACAAGGGACTGAATACTTGGACTCCCAAGTATTTTTATCTGTTATCACAGTCTATGTTTCTGTGTAAAGATCTAGTAAACTAATCAGCTTACAGTTCCTTTAAGCAAAGAAGGAATGAGGAAGGGAAACTCATACATTTTAATTCCCAAAGGAAAGCAAAATAAAATACAACAACATAATTAGAATATTAAGGTGAAAAAGATGGCCTTAAGGAAATAAAAAGAAACATAACTTGGTAACCATGCAATAGTGTGCATGAATTAAAAGGAACATTTTGAAAAAGCAGCCAAGACATAAGAAAATCAGAAAAAGAACCACAACAACCCTAATAAAAGAAGATGATGCATTGTTTGCATTTATTTATGAATAGACAAACTTTAGTGACTTGAACAATAAGACTCGAGGTGAAAAAGGATGTATATAGATGGAGACACAGAATATCACTCCTGTTTTGACTTAATGGATGTTTTTACTACTTAGACCAAAGAAGATCAAGAAAAGGGATCAAAGCTGATCAACACAGCAGAGCATCAAAGATTTAGGGTACACATGGGCACAGGAATTGTTGCTACTGAAGGAAGTCGTCAGCAGCATGGGATTATGTAAAGGAGGCAAGAAGAGAGGAACAGGGGTCAGTACATAGATCAGTATGAGAGACTTATCCCCTCTGTTTGAGATGCCAGAAGGAAAGAACTAAGAATCTATAAATAGCTAATAGGAGAGAACAAAGCAGTGTGGTATAGCATTTATATTAGTGTACATCAGTGTAGAGTAACATCAGCAATGTGGCGTAGTATTCTCCTGAGTAAATATTAGTACAGAGTGAAGCTAGCAAAGTGATGTAGCATTCTGTGTACTGCACAATAGTACACAGTAACACAAGCAGGGTAGTATAGCATTTACATTAGTGTACATCAGTGTAGAGTAACATCAGCAATGTGGTATAGTAGTCTCCTGAGTAAATATTAGTACAGAGTGAAGCTAGCAAAATGATGTAGCATGTGCACAATAGCACACAGTAACACAAGCAGGGTGGTATAGCATTTACATGAGTGTACATCAGTGCAGAGTAACACCAGCAATGTGGTATAGTATTCTTCTGAGTGAATATTAATGCAGAGTAATGCTAGCAGTGGGATGTAGCATTCCCTGTAGTGTACAGTAGCGCACAGTAACACTAGAAGTGTGGTATAACATTTACCTTGGTGTACAGTAGTACAGAGTAACACCAGCAATGTGGAATTCCTGAGTGTATTTTGGTACAGAGTAATGTTAGCACTGTGAAGTAGCATTCTCTGTAGTGTTCAGTAGAGCACAGTAATTCCAGCAGTGTGGTATAACATTTACCTGAGTGTACATTAGTAGACAGTAACACCAGCAGTCTGGTATAGCATTCTCCTGAATGTATATTAATGCAGAGTACTACTAACAGTATGATGTAGTATTCCCTGCTGTACACAGTAGAGCACAGTAACAACAGCAGCGTGATATAACATTTACTTGAATGTACATTATTGCAGAGTAACATCAGCAATGTGGAATAGTATTCTCTTGAGTGTATATTAATACAGAGTAATGCTAGCAGTATGATCTAGCATTCTCTGTAGTGTGCAATAGTGCACAGTAATTGCAGCAGCATGATATAACTTTTACTACAGTGTACATTAGTGAAGGGTAACACCAGTGGTATGCTGTAGTTTTCTCCTGAATGCATATTAATAGAATAATGCTAGCAGTGTAATATATTATTCCCTGTAGTGTATAGTAACACCAACAGTGTGATATAGGATTTATCCGAGTGTACATTAGTGCAGAGTAACACCAGCAGTGTGGTATACTATTCTCCTGAGTGTATATTAGTGCAGAGTAATGCTAGCAGTGTGATATGGCATTATCTGTAGTGTACAATTGTATGCAGTAGCACCAGCAATGTGGGATAGTATTTACCTGGGTGTACAATAGTACAGAATAACACCTGTAATGTGGTGTAACACTCAGGTAAATACTATACTACCAGTAATATGGTATGACATTTATCTGAATGTACAATAGTGGGGAGTAACACCAGCAATGTGGCATATTATTCTCATGAATGTATATTAGTACAGAGTAATGCTTGCAGTGTGATGTAGCATTTTCTGTAGTGTACAATAGTGCACAGTAATTCCACCATTGTGGTATTATAGCATTTACCTGATTGCACATTAGTGAAATGTAATACCAGCAGTATAGTATAGTATTTTCCTGAATGTGTATTAATGCAGAATAATGTCAGCAGTGTGCTGTAGCATTCAGTAAAGAGTACAATAATGCACATTAATTCCAGCAGTGTGGTGTAGCATTTACAAGAGTTATCATTAGTGCAAGGCAACACCAGCATGGTGATGTATCTTTTACCTGAGTGTACATTAGTACAGAGTAAAATCAGTGGTGTAGGATACTATTTTTCCCAAGTATAAATATTAGTACAGAACAATGCCAGCAGTGTGATGTAGCTTTGTCTGCCATGTACAACTCTGCATAGTAATTCCAGCAGTGTGGTGGTATAGCATTTACCTGAGTGTACATTATTGGAGAGTAATACCAGCAGTATAGTGTAGTATTTTCCTGAATGTGTGCTAATATAGAGTAATGCCTGCAGTGTGATGTAGCATTCTATATAGTGTACAGTAGTACACAGTAATTTTAGCAGTGTGGTATAGCATTTACCTGAGTTAACATTAACGCAGAGTAAAATCAGTGGTGTAGTATATTATTTTCCCAAGTGTATATATATATATATATATATATATATATATATATATATATATTAGTACAGAGTGATGCTAGCAGTGTGGTGTAGCAATGACTGCACTGTACAACTATGCATAGTAATTCCAGCAGTGTGGTATAGCATTTACTGGAGTGTACATTAGTGGAGAGTAACACCAGCAGTATGGTAGTATGGTATAGTATTTTCCTGAATGTATATTAATGCAGAGAAATGCCAGCAGTGTGATGTAGCATTCTATCTAGTGTACAGTGGTGCACAGTAATTTTAGCAGTCTGGTATAGCATTTACCTGTGTTTAGATTGGTGGAGAGTAACAGCAGCTGTATGGTATATTATTCTCTTGAGTGTATATTAAAGCAGAGTAATGCTGGCAGTGTGATATAGTATTCTCTCTAGTATAAAATAGTGCTCAGTAACACCAGCAGTGTAGCATAGCATTCACTGTAGTATACATTAGTGCATAGTAGTACCAGCAGTGTGTTAAAACATTCTGTCTAATGTATATTAGTGCAGCGTAATGTCAGCAGCATGATATAATATTCTGCTTATTGTATGTGAGTGTAGATTAAAACAGAGTTTCAAGACAGAACAAAATGAAAGCCATATTAGAACATGTTAGCAAAGAACTGCGCAGGCCTGCAGCAAGGGAGGATGAAGTATGTAAACAGGGTATACACCAGAGAGATGGAGTGACCAGTAAGAGAAGACTGTAAGGGCAAGGAGTTTGTTGGAAAGGCAGTTAATGCGCTGGAATAAACAGTAGCCAAGCAGGTACAAACGGCAACAGGATCAAGGAGATGAGAATGAGACTGGTTAGCGAAGTGTTCACTAGGGAACAATGAGATGATTCGAGATGTGCAGGGGATTGGAGGAGCTGCAGGGAAGGATTTGAGAGCTAGACAGGGCAGTTGGTTGACTGATTAGGCATACGCTTCACAGCAGGACTACAAAACAGGATCTGAGAGAATGCCAGCAGGGAGAACAAGATAAAAATATGGAAGAAGAGGAAATGGAATAGATAATAAGACATAATAAGACATGCTGTATGTAGAGGGGAACAAGCTGTAATACACAGAAAGCAGGAGTGGCAGGTAAAGGGACATGTAATTATGTAGGAAACAAGGAGAAGGTAGTGAGAGACAAATGTGTGGAGAGTAGTTGGCTGGTGACAGGAAGCCATAATAAGGATGCAGGGACAGTCAGAGGAAGAAAGTAATGAATGGAAAGCTTAAACAGAAAAAGCCAAATGGGAGAAATATCAGAAGGAAGTCTGAGAAGAAGCTGTCAGAAGGAGAAGAAACAGAACTTGAAAAAGAGGGAGGCAGAGGAGAAAGCTGGTCAGCAGGAAGTCAGGAAGAGGAACAGCACAGGAAGCCAGGAATCAGACAAGATGTGCAGCATAGTGACTCAAGGCGCAATTAGGCATAGCATAGGGAAGCAGGATGCTGAGGGGTGAATCAGAAGATCAGAAGAAGGGGTAATAATGGTGGAGGATTCAAGTAACAGATGCATCAGGTTGGGCAGGTAACACAGGAGGGATGGAGGGGTTTACTGAAGGTGAAATGGTTCATACCTAAAGGGTCTTATAGCAGCCCAGATGGAAAATCTAGATGGAGATGCTAACATACAGCAGTACGTGAGTACTAATCACCCAACAGAAGAGAATGTAGATAAGGTAGGAAAATGTCAAGGATGCTATAGCATTTTTTCAGGGCATATGGTGTAGATAGCACTCTTAGCAGTGCTAACATTAGCAGGGGACAGTGGTCTGAGAAAAGGAAAGATCAAGCAATCCAGCTACTAGCTCTCTGAAGTGAACAGCACACAGTGCTATAGTAAGGCAGTATAGTAAATCAGAAGTAAACAATACAGAATGCCATAGTTGGATGGTACAGTACATCAGGAGTAAAGAACATGGAATATTATTGTGGGATAGTGTATTACGCACATCAGGAGTAAAGTGCATTAAATGGTGTAGCAGTTTAGAATAGTAAGTACATTATATAGCATTTTATAGCTGGGCAGTATAGTATATCAGGCATAAGTAACCTGAATTGTTATAGTGGGGCAGTGTAGTATATCAGGATTAAAGAACATGAAATGTTATAATGGGGCAGTGGTGTAAGTACAGCAGGAGTAGACAGCATGGCATGTTGTAGTGGGACCGTATAGTAAGCACATCAGAAGTAAAGTGCGTGCAATATTAGAGTGGAACAGTATAGCAAATGCATTAGGAGTAAAGTACATGGAATGTTGTGGTTGGTAGTATATTACATCAGGAGTAAAGAATGTGAAATGCTATTGTGTGGCAGTGTAGTAAGTACATCAAGAGTAAAGTGCATGGAATAGTGTAGTGGGGCAGTATAGCAAGTACATCAGGAGTAAAGTGCATGGATGTTAAAGTGTGACAGTGCAGTAATTATATGAAGAGTAAAGTGCATGGAATGTTATAGTGGGACGGAATATTATATCAGGAGTAAAGAACATGGAATGTTATAGTGGGACAGTGGAGTACATCAGGACTAAATAGCATGGAATGCTATAGTAAGGCAGTATAGAACATCAGGAGTAATGTGCACAGAATGTTTTAGTGGAGCAGTGTAGTAAGTGCATCGGGAGTAAAGTGCATGGAATTTTATGGTGGGGCAGTATAGTAAGTACATCAGGAGTAAAGTACAGAGAATGTTATAGTGGATGCAGTGCAGTACATCATGGATGGATGAGGAGCTGTAAAGCAGGGACAGACTTTATTTCTGTCTCTTTAGAGCTATGTTGTCAAATCCTGGGTTAGAAGGGAATGTTAGTATGACTATGCCTGTAAACTGTGATGTTAATGGATGGTGATTCAAAGTGTATTCATATAAAGCATAAAAAGGTAGCAAACAGAGGCACGGCTGGAGTGGAGGAGGATGCAGCAAAATAATGCAACAGATAGTGCATACAGATAAGGGTTACTGATATGTACCAAGGGAGAGGCAGAATATTTAGACATCCGCATGAATCAAAGATACAAAAATGTGTTACATAACTGAGTAAATGTGCACAGAGCAGATTAGTAGCTTGTCAAGGTTGGTAAAATGGATGTAAAATAAGAAGGGGTATACAGTAATGGAAGAAAGTAGGTTTAAAAATGGCGGTAGACTTGAATGTGTACCTGTTTAAAACACAAAAATATCTGTAGTTACTGTTAAGGTTAAGAATGCAGATGTTTTTGTGTTTTTATTGTACTTGCCAAGTAAGTGGACCCACGGATCCCCTTTTCAGACTACATTCAAGGGAATACAATTAGCAAAGTGCATCACAATAATGTTATGGTAAAAATGTGGAGCCATATATAAAGCATCTTTTTATTTCCATAGAATTATGTTTACAACACTACCATAATAAAATAGGCAGTAGAAATATAACAAATAAAAAGTCAATAAGTCTTAAACAAAGCAGATCAAGAAGTAAGAAAAGAAGGATAGGTGCTGACAGTAAATACAGTCATAAAATCAACTAACAGATCCTGACAGGCAGGAAAATACATGACAGGATCACAGTGATAAGGGCACTGATAGACCTCTGTCAGAGGCAGTCAGGTACACATGGGTAATGGTTAGCCCAGTTTAGTGAACACCAGTAGTAATACAGTATGGTTCAAACTGCCCACTGGGATATTCTAACAGTATTCATTGCAAGAGGTGGCATAAAACGTGTCCTGACATCTACACTTATTATTCTGTGATCCAGTTCCTTGAAGTGACCAACACATTAGAGATCCAGCAAAGGACTGAGGAACGGAGCAGCCAGGCAACAGCTTTCCCTCCACAGAAGAGCATGCAGCTTTTCCCTGCAAGATTACCTGGTGGAGATTAGGGGTAGGCCTGTCAGTGTAGAGGTTAGTTTTTAATGCACAGTTAGCACAGATCTGGAGGGGACACATAGCAGCATTAAAGAACTGTCTTGGAATAATATCTGCTGGTCTATCTATCTGTCTAAGGTTTCCCTACCTGCCAGGATCTGCTCTGTAAATATAAGCCTGTATCAGAATGGCTGATGCTATCCCTTCTTTTTCTTCTTCTTACTTTTTTACCTCCTTGGACAGTCTGCAGACTGGCCATTTGTCTATTTGGTGTAATTTTAAGCCTGCCTTCCTTTTTTTTGCACTGTCCCCATTCTGCATTATTGTATTGTACCTACCTTCTGAAACAGATGGCTTAACTTAAAAAGCTTACATTACAGATAGTTTCCATTAATACCATTTGTAGAAGGAGGGGGTGGTAGCCCCTTAGCCCCCTCCCATTTTAAAACTAACTAGCTAACTAACTAATAATCTTATTTGCAAAATAATTTATGCAGTAGATAGGTACTGGAAACCTCTGCAAACCATTCTTCATGTGTAACCAAACTAGAGCTCCAATTAGGCAGCTTACTAGGATAGCTGCTGCCTGTGCAGCTACCTTCACACAATTACAGTATATTTTACTCTTTGCTTTTTGTGTCTGATTCAGCCAGATGTCCCTGTACACTGCTGTCCTAGAAACATCATTCTACAGTCATATGCATGCACATATGGTCTGTAAAGTACTGCGCTGATGTGTGCAACAAAATGCTTTGTGTAAGCACCCTTTCTTTGAATCCCTGTTATTTATCAGTGTGTACAACACAATGCTCTGAGTAAGCATCCTTTATTTGAATTCCTCTAATGTATCATTGTGTGCAACAGAATGCTTTGTGTAAGCACCCTTTCTCTAAATTCTTCGTATATATCAGTATTATACTTAATTACACATCAGGTATTCAGTTTGCACACTGTGTATAAAACTTGTACACTGTGCAATACCATCTTGTATCCTTCCCATTTTGCATAAAGTTTTCTTTGCATCATTTAACAAACATTTTTTTTCATATTTAAAGCACTTATACTTGACAAGATCTCTCGTTTTAAAATTAGCATAAGATGCAGCAAAGCAGAAAATGCATTAGTGGGTAGTGGCCTGAATGACATACTTTAAAAGGATTGACATTGGCCTTGTATCTTTATTCTTTACCACTCCCCTACTGAGATTTCAGGGGATCTAGTATATGAACTCAAGTATTATTTGCTAGAGTTCCAGGAACTCGCTGATAATCACTTGAGAACGCATGCACTCAGGTCACGCCACAATAAGTACAAATATGACAATGTCATTGTCCATGTTGGTGTGAATGACCTGAGACATACCTCCCTGGACTACATGAAAAGAGACATGGAGGAGCTCTCCGATCTTGTATCCCAGGCAGGTATGACCCCAACCCTGAGTAGCATCCTGCCATCACCCAGAATGATACCACATCCAGAATGACTTCAACAATTGGCTAAGCTTCTGGTGTCATTCTAAGGGGATCCAGTATTTGTCTGCCTGGGACGACATGATCGACAGACCATGATGCTTTGCCAGAGATGGCCTGCACCTGTCGCCCTTAGGATTCCGGATACTGGCTAAGGCTCTTGCCACCCCTATAGAGCCTTTTTTAGACAAGGTTCAAATGACAAATTCACCACTGTAACAGGTACAAGCAAGCAAAACCTGAGGGTAATACTACTCAATGCTAGAAGTCTAAACCTCAAAATGCACTCACTTGAGACACTCCTTAAAATGGAGAACATTGACATCTGTGCAGTGACAGAGACCTGGTTCAAAGCTCCAGAGAGCACCCCTGCATTACCAGGCTACAATTCATACCACACCTTTTGGCCACCTAACCCAGAACGAAGCACTAAAGGCGGAGGCGTGTCCATATTCATTAAGGATATCCACACCTCCAGGCTAGTTGCACAGCATAATGCATCCGAAATTATCCAAGTGCAACTAACTCTGGGCAAGACTGCAATCCAAATTGTAGCTTGCTACAGACCCCCCACCATGCCCCAGGATTCCCATTCCTCATTTCTTGATACACTGGAAATTATTAGGGTACAACCCAACACCCTAACAATGGGCGATTTCAACTACCCACCATTAACTGGGAAAACTACTCATGTGCCAATTCTTTTGCTCAACGTTTTCTAGAATTCATAAATTCCAATGCCTTGGATCAGCTTGTTCACACCCCCACCAGGGGCAGCAATATCCTAGACCTGGTCATTACCAACATGGGAAACCGGTGTTCCACACCAGAGGTCAATTCCTCGTTGGTCAGATCTGACCACAAGCTAATCAGCCTAGACATCCACATCCCACCCCCACCCCCAGTTAGGGAAACCATTGTAAAACACTTCTCCAAAGCCAACTTCACACTTCTTAAGACAGAAGTGGCAAACTTCATGACACCCATGTAGATAGACAATAGAGGTATGACTGCTGAATCCTACACAAATGCACTTTATAAGCACTTACACGAGTCCATGGATCATGCTATCCCTAATACAACCAAGATGTTATCCTCCAAAAAAAGGAAGCCAATCTGGTGGTCCTCTGCCATAAACAAACTCTACAACAGAAGAAAGAAACTGTTGCAAAAAAGAGTAAAATCCCATGACTGGAGGATCTCCCTGGTCAACCTCAGTAAGGAGCTGAGAGCCATCATAAAATCCTCCAAAGCTAGTTACGAAAACAAAATTGTCACTGACTCTAAAGATAACCACAAAGCATTCTATAGCTATGTCAAGAATCTCAATGGGAACACTCAGATCTGCTCTGAGTTACAGCACAATGGCACTAAATATACAGAACCAACTGATATTGCCAACATCCTGGCAGATAGGTTCAGTGCTACCTTTACCCCCCTCACACCCCCTAGAGGGCCCATCTCTATACCGAAAGAATGCAAAGTTCCTATAATCACGGCTGCAGAGGTAAAAAACACACTCTCCAAAGCCAAGAACACAGCATCCATGGGACCTGACAATATCCCAGGCTGCATTCTACATGAACTACAGAATGAACTGGCACCCTACCTAAGTACCATGTTCAATCATAGCCTCACCTCAGGCTTTGTACCCACTGAATGTCGCACTGCGACAGTTATCACACTCCACAAAGGGAGAGCCACGACGGACCCCAGGAACTACCACCCCATTAGCCTGACGAGCCTGGTCTGCAAGGCCATGGAACGTATCATCGTGGAACTCATAAACAAAGACATTGGTAATCTCCAAACTCTGGACCCTACCCAGTTCGGATTTGTAAAAGGCAGATCATGTCTCCTAAACCTGATTGACTTCTTTGAAGCAGTCACCAAAGCCATAGATGAGGGTAAAGTGGCTCACACAGCTTATCTAGATCTCGCCAAGGCTTTCGACACCATCCCTTTACTCTGGAATTATAGATAAGCTCACTAAACTAGGTATAAATCCCTATGTCACAAGATGGTTTGCCAACTGGCTCATGGACAGAACCCACACTGTGAAAGTAGCGGATTCCAAATCTGACTTCAGACCAGTGACAAGTGGAGTACCACAGGGTTCAGTCCTGGGTCCTCTCCTGTTTGGTATCTACTTCTCTGAAGTGCAGGCTAACACAGAAGGTCTTTGGCTAACAAAG
Source organism: Protopterus annectens (assembly GCF_019279795.1). Lineage (NCBI taxonomy): Eukaryota > Metazoa > Chordata > Ceratodontiformes > Protopteridae > Protopterus > Protopterus annectens. The sequence goes on along the minus strand of NC_056737.1, from coordinate 1,580,550,722 downwards.
TTTGCAGATGACTGCAAACTAGGAGCCATAATTGAAACTCTTAATGATGTGGACATACTACAAAAGGGCCTCACTGAGACAGATACCTGGTGTCAAAGCCACGGCCTAAAACTCAATGCCAAAAAGTGTATTGACATCCCCTTTGGTAAAAACTCTGTACCCATGAACTACCACATAGCTGGTAGTCTACTTAATGCCGAAAATGTGATAAGAGACCTTGGGACACAGTTGGACAGTAGTCTCTCCTTTGATAATCACATCGCCACAGTGGTTAGGAAATCCTTCTACATGGCTCATCTCATCACAAAAGGATTCTCATCCAGAAAAAAAGAGGTAATTGTTCCCTTCTACTCATCACCGCCCGTTTTGGTATGTACCTCACAAGACATCTACAACAACTGGAAAGACCACAGAAATACCTCACAAAGAGGATTACTAGCCTCAAACAGATGCCCTACGCAGACCGTCTCAAAAAACTACAGCTTTACTCCATCGCATATTGCCTACTCAGGGGCGATCTCTGCCTAACATACAAAGCTATGTCAAACCCAGAGCTGTTGGACATGCTCCACTTAAAGAAATCCAAATCCCTCCGAGCTACACGCTATAGGGACCTAAACCTTGTCACCACAATAAACAGAACATGCTGGAGGGATAGATTCCTGTCCCAGAGACTTCCCATACTCTGGAACAGACTACCTATCTATGTCAAACAGAGCTCCTCATTAGCACTCTTCAAGAAAATCTTGATGATTGGATGGGAGATAGGAAATTCACCCCAGGGATCACTTCTGTGGCTCTGCTCGACTATGTGATGAATGTGGTGTGGTGCAAGTGTTTACCTTCTCCTCTTAACTATCCAGTCCAGTCTTGGGTGAAGAGAGCTTTGCATCTAGTTTGGTTATATAAGTGCATCTCTCACAGGTTGTAGTGTTGGATGGTAGGAGGAGAGGGTTGTCTGTGTACATGAGGCAATTGCTGCATTGCCCCAAGATGCCCAGATTCATCAGGTAGACAGGAGAAAACACAGGGAGCTGACCCTTAGACATGCCTGGATAGGTGCTTATTTACTAAGTACTAAAAACTGTTTTCCTCTAGACAAGTGAGGAGAGTTGAGTGCTGTAGTAATTTGTAGCTTATTTAGTGCTTACAGTGAGTTCTGAACAAGTGCTGAGTGGAAAGAAACAGATTTGAGTACTGAAACTAGAAAAATTGCTAATTCTAAGATGCAAAATTAAGCTAGAAGACTTCCCTCCAACACAGAAAGGCCTGGGGGCTCAGAAGCTTACAAACAGTCCTGGATACAGCAAATCTGTATCTGGACTAGACAACTTATAGGAAAGGCAGGAAACAAGCTTAGAAATTTTTTTTTTGTAACGGGGAAAGGAGGAGCAGAAGCTAACTGGGTTGGCCTTCTCAAATGTTCTCCCTGGAATAGGTAGAATGAGGTAATGACACTAGACTGGGAGGAGTGTGCCAGATCAAATTTACAGTAGGGGCGGGCAACTGCAAAGCAACCAAGTATAAAAACAGGATACCGAGAGAGAGGGAGGGTGGGAAACAAAAATCAGAACAAACAAACCCAACCAGATGCTTAACAATTGTAGAAAATTCTACTTTATACCTCACACACATTGAGTAAAATAAAAGTGCTATAAATAACTCATAAAGAAGCAAAAAACAGGATACTTAATGTTATATATCTCAGATTTTAGCTCAGAGCCCTTCTTCCGACTTCCTCTGATTAGCTCAGTGTGAAATGGCCGAAACAGTCACAAGTTAACTTCTTAAGTAACAAAATTGAAACCTGAAACAACTTTAAAAAAAGCTTGAAAGAACCAATGAGGTGCTCATTCCAAGGTGTAGTCCAGGCAATCCCAGTCTGCCAATGACCACAAACAATTCACTCTCACTAAAATGCTATACTGGCCTTGGCTAAGCTATGATGACCTGAGACATGTGCTCAGACACACAGCCTCTAATAACAAACAACTAGTCCCAAAACACAAGCCTGGGTATGGACAATGCTACATTACCAACACTACTTAGGTAGAAAAAAACTGCAGAAATGTTTAAACAGATAAAGGATCAAGGAGACTCTAGAGAATAATTTTAAATGCATACAAGTTACATGATACACTCCAACAGGATATCAGAACAAACAAACCCAACCAGATGCTTAACAATTGTAGAAAATTCTACTTAATACCTCACACACAGTGAGTAAAATAAAAGTGCTATAAATAACTCAGAAAGAAGCAAAAAACAGGATACTTAATGTTATATATCTCAGATTTGTTAGCTCAGAGCTCTTCCTTCGACTTCCTCCGATTAGCTCAGTATGAAATATTTGTGTTTTAAAAAGTATTGGTAAAGTTGCTTGTGTTAAAATGTATCAACAGTGTTTTCTGCTGGACAGAAAAGAAATGTACAGGCATTATTGTAACTGTTTAAATGTATACATTGTAGCAGCATATACTGGAAGAGAAGAGGTTAAGCTAATTGACTTTGAAAAAAATATTCTTAAAATTAAATTACTTTATGGGTTAGGCCATAAAGATGTTATCCCACAGTTATGAAGGGAGCCAGAGACACAATGCATGTGCTAGAGAATAGTTTGTAGCTCCTTGAACTAGTCCATTACTTTAAAGTCTGAGGTTAATACAGGATTAGAAATGACACAAGACACCAAGGCTCAAACTTAACAATTTATTAAACAAAAACTTACTAAATAAAAAGTAAAACTAATACTGGATAAACAAAAAAACTAATAGATCATGTACTTACAAGCATATGCATAAACAAAATCATATTTGCCACTGATAGGGAGACTTCAATCCTATCCAGTGCAGCTATCTGTTCAGTCAAGGCAAGGCCGACACTGGCAAAATGTCTCTAAGCTCAGTTCAGGCTGGTGCTGTGATCAAATCTGGATGATGATGATTTCCATCTTAGCCTTTGAGCTTTTTATAGTGTTGAACAAACAACAGGGTCAACAGGTTCAACTAATGACATATTGATCACAAGATCATCATGAGTTGATGGAATATTTTAGAAAATTACAGATCATTTCCTAAGTTGTAAACAAGTCTCGTAATGTCTGGTCTTGTGCCTTACGTCCCTTTTTCAAAGAACAGTTAACTCACAAACTTGTGATATAGTTCCTCCTTGAAATCCCCACATTCTGGTAAACATCTTTTAAGCTGATAAACAACTTATAGGTTAACAAAAGTTCAGTAATACCAGTAATCAGTGAGCAAGGCCTGCTCTTAAGCATATTGTATTGTTACAATATTAGCAGCATATAGTGAGGTAGTGGCATGTTAGATCTAGCAATAATCAATCTAGCAATAATTAAACATACACAGTGATATGTGGCTCGAGGCATAACAAAAACTGGTAGACTGTGTGGATCCATCACAGGCCACCCCTTGCATTGAGCAACGTATGCTGTGTATCCCTTATAAGAGTTAAAACTGACAAAATCAATTTGTACCTTCTCATCACTTTACAGTAAATGCAGCATGATATTAAGCAAAATAACAATGAAACTATTGTGGTCAAAAGCAAAGGATGCATTAACAAATTAAACCACATTGAAGCCTTAGATGACCACATAAAAATATCATACCAATGTGAAACAGTTATATCCTGTATTTCATTTGCAATTTTTACAATGGTACCTTTGTCTTTAATCATTTTAATTACTGTTTGATACGCATCATTTAGTGTTTTATTTAAAAGTTGCAACACTGTTTGTCCTTCCTGCTTAATCTGTTGAAAGTCCGGGTGGACTAGAGGTGGCCATCTAAAAGTGTGTAATGGTTCTATGCTAGCATTAAATAGTTTCATAGTTTCATAGTTTAGTACTAGGCTATCTGCCCTGGGGCATTTGTAAGCCTAGCCATAGTGATGTGGCTTTTGCCACCCCATGAAATGGTACAAAAATGTACAGAATAAAATTAGAATACTGTGCCTCTGTCTAGTAGTGACACAATGAAGGTCCCCTTATATAATAGAATTACTTTACTGTGCCCCTGTCTAGCAGTGATACAGATGTGACCCCTGGGGTAAACTTACGATCTCCCATCCACTCATCAAGATTTCTCTTAAAGAGAGTCAGTGAGGGGCTCTGCCTAATATGTACTGGGATCTTGTTCCAAAGCATGGAAAGCCTCTGGGTTATGAATCTATCCCTCCAGCATGTCCTATTCATACTTGTGCCGAGGTTTAAGTCTTTAGCTCTCGTGGTCCTGATGGATTTGGATTTTTTGAGGTGGAGCATGTCCATCAGATCCTGATTGGACATGGCCTTGTACGTCAGGCAGAGATCACCTCTGAGCAGGCGGTATGCTACTGAATAGAGCTGAAGTTTCTTTAGTCTGGCAGAATAAGACATATGTTGGAGACCCTTGATCCTCTTGGTGAGGTACTTTTGTGGTCTCTCCAGCTGTTGCAGATGCCGGGTGAGGTACATACCAAATGGGGCATTGTACTCAATCATGGGTCTGATGAGGGAGGAGTATAGGGGTACAATGACATCCTTGGATCTGGATGTGAATCCCTTCATGATGAGGTGTGCAAGGTAGAATGTTTTACTAACCACTTTGGCAACGTGGGTGTCAAATGAGAGGTCACTGTCAACTTGGGTCCCTAGGTCTCTGATTACTTTTTCCGTACTCAGTGGGTTGCTGTCTATGTGATAATTTGTGGGTACTTTGTTTTTCCCAAAGGGGATGACTATACATTTTTTGGCATTTAGTTTAAGGCCGTGACTCCGCACCAGTTGTCCGCTTCTGTGAGGCCTTTTGTAGGATGTATGTATCCACTGGTGTATCGACTATGGCACCTAGTTTGCAGTCATCTGCGAACTTTGTCAGCCACAACCCTCCCATGTTTGCTTTAACATCTGAGAAATAAATGCCGAACAAGAGGGGTCCCAGGACAGATCCCTGTGGGACACCACTTGTCACTGGCTTTGAGTCTGACATTGCTCCAGCAATTTTAACTTTATGGGTTCTGTCCTTTAGCCAGTTTGCAACCCATCTAGTGACATAAGGGTTTACGTTTAAGCTGTTGAGCTTATCTATGATGCCTGAGTGGGGTATTGTGTCGAAGGCCTTAGCCAAGTCCAGGTAGGCTGTATGGACTGCTTTGCCCTCATCAATGGCTCTAGTGACTGTTTCGAAAAAGTCAACCAGGTTCAAAAGGCAGGATCTGCCCTTTACAAAGCCGAACTGGGTGGGGTCAAGTGTCTGTAGGTCCCCTATGTCTCTTTTTATGAGTTCCATAATGATTCTTTACATAGCTTTGCAGACCAGGCTGGTTAAGCTTATGGGGTGGTAGTTCCCAGGGCCTGTAGAGGTACCCCCTTTGTGGAGTGGGACCACTGTTGCTGTACGCCAGTGTTCAGGTACATATCCTGTAGTAAGGCTAAGGTTAAATAGCATTTTTATGTGCGGGTTTAGCTCCTCTTGGAGTTCACATAGCACGCAACCCGGGATACCGTCAGGTCCCATTGATGCTGTGTTTTTAGCTTTGTTGAGGGTGGTTCTCACTTGGACATCTCAGATGACAGGGAGATTACATTCAGCTGGGATAAGTATTTCTTCTTTTGGGGGTGAGGGAGGGGAGAAATTTGCACTGAACCTGTCAGCCAGAATGTTGGCAATATCTGTGGGTTCAGTGTATTTTTTGTTGTTGTGAACTAACTCTGAGCATATCTGAGGGTATCCGCCCAGGTTTCTAACATAGCTGAAGAAGGCTTTGTGATTATCTTTAGTGTCCTTAGCGATTTTTCTCTCAAAGTTGGCCTTGGATGTTTTTATGAGAGAACGTAGTTTTCTGCTAATGTTGATCAGAGATGTCTTCCCTTTATGGGATTTTGCTCTCACGTGCAGTAGCTTCCTTCTTTTGTTATACAATTTGTTAATGGCTGAGGTCCACCAGACAGGACACTTGCCTTTGGTGGAGAGGGACTTGGATTTATTTGGGATTGCATGATCCATGCATTCTTGGAGATGTCCATAGAAAGCATTTGTGAAGGATTCGGCATTGTGGGATGTGGTATCCACTGGCCCAGTGGGCTTAAAGGATACCATCTCAGTCTTAAGAAGAGTGAAGTCTGCTTTTGAGAAGTTTTTCACTGTGGTCTTTTGTGCTGGGGGTGGAGGTGGGATATGTATATCCAGGGTGATTAGTTTGTGGTCAGATCTCACTAGTGAGGGGTATACCTCGGTGTGGAGCATTTTGTCCCCATGTTTGTGATGATCAGGTCTAGTATATTATCTCCCCTAGTGGGAGAGGTGACTAGTTGTTCCAGTGCATTTGAATTTATGAATTCCAGGAACCTTTGGGCTAGGGTGTTAGGGCTAGAATAATGTACCCAATCTATGTTTGGGTAGTTGAAGTCTCCCAGTATGATGGTATTTTGTGATACATTCATATCCTCCAATGTCTTCAGGAAGGCTAAGTGGGGTTCCTGAGATTGGGAGGGTGGTCTGTAACATGCTACCAGTTGTATAGCAGTTTTGCCTATGGTTAGTTGCACCTGTATGGTCTCTGATACTTCATGTGTTGCTACTAACCTGGAGGTGTGGGTGTCCTTGATGAATATGGACACTCCCCCTCCCTTTGTGGTTCGGCCCGGGTTTTGGGGACGAAAAGCATGATACGAGGTATAGCCTGGTAGCACTGGGGTGCTCTCAGGAGCCTTGAACCAGGTTTCAGTTACTGCACAGATGTCGATGTTCTCCATGCTGAGGAGTGCATCAAGTGCCTGCATCTTGAGATTTAGACTTCTGGCGTTGAGCAGCATTACCCTTAGTTTTTTCCATTTTTGTTTTCTAAGGAGGTGGGTTTGTCTTTTGAGCCTTGCCTAAAAAGGCACTATGGGGGTGGCAAGAGCCTTAGCCAATATCCGGAAGCCCAGTGGTGACAGGTGTAAGCCATCCCTTGTGAAGCAGCGTGGCTTGTCCAACATGTCATCCCAGGCAGACAGACATTGGATCCCCTTAGAATGACACCAGTACTTGAGCCAATTATTAAAACTGATCATCTTGTCTTTGTATTGTGGCATCATTCTTGGTGAGGGCAAGATGCTGCTCAGGGTCAGGGTCATACCAGCCTGGGCTACATAATCGGAGAGCTCCTCTATGTCTCTTTTCATGTAGTCCAGGGAGGTACATCTCAGGTCATTCATGCCAACATGGACAATGACGGAGTCATATTTGTACTTACTTTGGAGTGACCTGAGTGCGTGTGTTATGTGGTGGATCCTAGCTCCCGATAGGCAGCTCACAGTCACCCTCTCCTTGTTCAGCCTGGTAAGCGGGACATCAGTGTGTCTGATTATAGAGTCACCTATTACTAGTGTATCAGGCATGGTGTTTGGCCTTAAGGGCTGTGATTGGTTGACACACTGATTTATTGAAGTATGTGTTGCATGTGTTTTGTTTTGAGGTGGTGGATTTTTGGATGTCTGCTTTGGGAGCCTCTGTTGTTTTGGTAAGTTTTTTATTTGAGCCTCCGAGTATGTCTTTGTGTTTTTATGTGTTTGGTTTGCAGTTGTGGTAGGTCTATGCGGGACTGGGTTTGTTGTGTGTGTGGTTACCATCTCCTCCTGTCTGCTCATGCCAGCCCTGAGTTGAGAGAGTTCAGCCTCCAGTTTGGCTATATAGTTGCATCTCTCACATGTATTTGTGTTTGTTGGGAGGAGGAGAGGGTTGTCTGTGTACATGAGACAATTGTAGCATTGTCTCAAGATACCCAGATTAACCAGCTGAACTGGAGAGGACGCCAGTAATCTACCACTCGACATGCTAGAACAGTATAAGGGAGTGCTGTGCCTTTAAGGGAAGTGGATATTCACAGGGGTGGTAGGTGGATGTAGTGCTTTACTTAGTACGAGAGTGCTTACTTAGTAGAGAAGTTTTGAGAACAAGTGCTAGGCTTATAATATAGTGAGTAGTCTGATTATACTAAGAGTAGAGCTTCCTTAAGGGAAAATTTGAAGAGCAGACTTGGCGGAGCCAGAAGAAGTTTAACCTTGTTTAACCGGCACTGCGCTATGCGCATAAATGCGCAAAGCCGCGTAAATGCGGATTTTAAACAGGGAACTACAAAAGAGCTAGAAATGGTCCAAAACAACCAATTACTACAGCTCTTGTGCTGAGGTCACTTCCTACAGGGACAGGTAGGCTGCTCAAGGCTCCCCACTCCCACTGGTGAGCAAAGAAACTTCCTTCTATCCAAGTAAGGTAATGGACAACACAGGAACTACACCACAGCCCAGAATACAGCAATGCCTGTAAACTGGTCTAAACTAGTTGAGGAGAGGCGGGAAAATAAGGATTTTTTTTTGTTTTTTTGATAGAAACACACAGAAAATGCAGAAACAGTGATAAATCAGTTACACAGGCTAGCACACTTTAGTGGGCAGCCTCAACAGTTAAATGAAACAAACAAACAAACAAACTTTTGGTCAAATTCGACTAAAAAGTAACTTTAAGTGCAGATTTTAAAATAATGCAGCAGACAGCTACAAAAACAGTTTAAGCTTGTTCAGGGTAAGCTACAGAAGCTATTCCAAGTAAAAAAACAGCAAAGATACTTAAATCCAGAAAGTAGTCACTTTTCTGAGTTCTCTGTAGCTAGGACCACTCTGCAGAACCACGAGGAGCTTGCCTGAGCAGTATAGCCAGAAAAAAACGCCCAGAGGTGGATTTTAAACAGGGAACTACAAAAGAGCTAGAAATGGTCCAAAACAACCAATTACTACAGCTCTTGTGCTGAGGTCACTTCCTACAGGGACAGGTTGGCTGCTCAAGGCTCCCCACTCCCACTGGTGAGCAAAGAAACTTCCTTCTATCCAAGTAAGGTAATGGACAACACAGGAACTACACCACAGCCCAGAATACAGCAATGCCTGTAAACTGGTCTAAACTAGTCTAGGAGAGGTGGGAAAACAAGGATTATTTTTTTGTTTTTTTCATAGAAACACACAGAATGTGACGCCCATCCATCTAGTCAGTCTAATAAGTTCTCCAGTACAAAAATCAATAATTGCATGGATATTACTTTTACAGTATGCTCCACCAGTTGTGATTATCCCATCACTCCAGGCTAATTTACAGGAGGGTATCACACAAACAGTGGTATAATTTAGCTGGAAGATGTCTGTACCATTTACTACATTATGTAAGCATGGGTGAGGCTTCCTTTTCACCATCATGCATACTCACCCCTGGGTCCAGGTTTCACAACCTGCCACATCAATGGGTACATCATTATACTCAATCAAAGTAGATTCAATTTGAGGTACCCACCAATTATTTCCAAATTGCAAGGGCAATGTAACAAATGGACAGACTTGCTTTGTCCCTTTTTTACTAGCAAGATAGTCAGAAGTCAGTATACAAGTCTTATTTTCACATGCAAAATCTATTGGCTTTAACCAATTATATAGTTACAGTTCCCTTTGCCAATGGGCTGCCTTTTTCGCCCCCCCAAGTTTGAGTGAATTGCAAATATTGCTGGTTGGCAGCCAATTGAGATAAGATACAAAAGGTCTGATTTACTTCTGCTGTGAGGTTATTTAAAATCTGTTCTGTATATGTATTTGTATGTTCAATCCACCTCCACAAGACAGTTTGAGTTAAAATACCAAATACAGTTCTTTGTCCCAGCTCGGGATCATGGTGTGCTAGTAGCTTAAAGGCCATATTTAGGTCAGTGCCCAAACAGCTCAATTTGCTACGTAGGGTATCTATATCTACACTGTTTAGGAATCCAGTCCCTGTTCCGACTGCACCTAGTGTAGTACCAAGAATACCTGTAACATCATGTTTATTCCTTTTATATTTGTAATGTTTGTATTTGATATGCAAAGAATTAACCGGCCATAATTGTACAATTTTACAATGTGGATACCTGGTAGCAATATCAACTGCTGACATGTTAACTATCATTTTAATACGTTGTATAACTCTAGCACTACTTACAGTTTTACATCCTCTTGTATACCTTACCACATGTTTCAGACCATCAAATACAGTTGAACTATTGTCCATGGCATATATTTCCATACTCGGAGATAGGGTTTCCGCGGTGTCATTTTCCCTTTGAAATTCAGCTATGTAGGAGGAATCTAATGGAGACTTGGCTAGAGGAAATCCCGACTCATTTAGCCTTTGGTATAAACCTCCAAAAGGGTTGGAAACACATTTTTCAGGATGTCTATCACAGTTCAGTCTACATACAGTTGTAATGTTCTCCGTCTGAGTGATGTTCCAAGTTAAGGCAGGTTTAGGTGTCACTGCATATAGATGATCTCCCAATTTCCAATAAAAATCACAGTCTGCCATTAAATTTGCAACATCTTCCTCTTCGAATAGAGGGATAGGACCAAGACAGTCATATGTCCCATCTAAGTGTTGTCATCGGAAAAGGTTGGCACCTTCCCAAACAGTGGCAATAATCTATGGAGAGGAAAGTACAACGGTTGTTTAGCAGAATCAAGTAATACTAAAACAGTATCACCAGGTCCATCACAAATCACAGTCCCATGTTCATTTGGCTGATTGGGTGTGGTCACTATAACTTTCATTCCCAGCCATTTGCTTGGTTTAATATCACAGTCTTGTAGTAAAATAACAGCATCTTGATGCATACAAATTTCTGCTAAAGGTTGTCCTTTTTGAATTATCTGTGTCCTGTTATCTAAGCTGATAGCCTTCATTATCACTTCTCGTTCTGGCTCCCATAATGTAAAAACCTCCCAACTTTCTTCTAATAGTCCTTTTTGCCCCCACTGCCAGTTTTCTGGGAAAAAGAGTTTCCAACCTGTCTCAACTAATACTATATTTTGTGCTGGCACTCTTTGTTCAGTCAATGCACATAGCCAGAACCGAGTTTGATCAGTATTTGTCAAAAGAGGGTATATGGCATTTGGGTTCAGCTTTTCTAGTTTTAAAATACAACAGTTGGACCGAATGTCATTCATATGCATTTGCAAAGGGGTTCCTTGATGCTTTCGAGGCCTCTTATTCAGCTAGCTCACAGCTAATTCTAATACCTTTGCCCAGCCTCGTAGCGTTCCATCATTTGTATTCTTTTGGATTTGCTCTTTAAGGAGCCCATTATACCTTTCAATCAAACCAGCAGCTTGAGGATGATATGGGATATGCAGCACCCATCGAACTCCATTTTCCTTTGCCCATTCTTGAACCTCTGCTCCAGTAAAATGGCTGCCTTGGTCACTTTGGATTTTACTAGGAATCCCATATGTCACACATAATTTATTCAATCCTTTTAACACTGCTTGCTGGTTTGCCTTTTTGCATGGGGACACCATTAGTAATCCTGAATAAGTGTCCACCATCGTTAGGCAATATTGCTGATTTTGATCCAGTGGTAAAGGACCAATAAAGTCTATTTGCCAGATTTGTGCTGGACGACTGCCTCGGTGAATGTGTCCACATGCTTCTGCTTGCAGTTGCTTTTGTTTATTTCTTTGACAGATTTCGCACTGCTTTATAACATCTGTAGTTAGTTCTTTATTCAACTGCATACCATGCCTTCGTGCCCATTCTATTGTTGCATCTCTTCCCAGGTGCCCACTCCGATCATGGGATCATCTTGCCATGCTAGCACTTTCGGCTTTCTCTTCAGCAACACATACTGCGGCCATCTTATCTACCTGCTGGTTATGCCTCCTTTCATTTGTTACAAGTGATGCCTGGGCATCTACATGTCCAACACTGATTTTGCATTGTTGAGCTTTTTCCCAAATCCGTTGCCAGTCTTCCGAGCCTCCCCATAGAGGTCTGCCATGGATCTTACAATTCTGTTGTTGCCAGGCAGGTAACCAGGTTGTCAGTCCCTTAAAAACTGCCCAGCTGTCAGTATAGATGTACACTTCATCTCCAGGTGATAAACTATCGATGACCAGGGCAACAGCTCGTAATTCTGCCTGATTATTTGTTTCTGTTCGTGGGCAATAAGCCACTGCAGTCCAGGTCCTACCATTTGATCCAATTTTGACAGAACTATCAGTAAACCATGCATGTTTCTGTTTTTCTGCATCTAAATTATCTAAATTATCAAATGGTAATGCTTCAGTGATTGGGGATTTTGGAAGCTCATGTCGCTGTTGTTCTGTCGCATCAGCGTCATCCAAAATTGCCAGTCCAGCCAAATGTTGTTGTACTTGAGATACTCCGGGCACGATGTTGGCCCTTTCCTGTAAATACCACTTCCACTTCTGCACAGTCGGAGATTGTGCTATCAGAGTTTTCATCAAATTATTATCTCGTAACCACCCCTGGATTGGGTAGTCTATCTTAACTGTCACTGTTTGTTGTTTAGTTATTCCTTCCACATGAATCAATGCTGTCTACACTGCTAGCACATGTTGCTCAAGGGCGCTATATCTTACCTGGGCTCCAGTCAGGGATTTGGACCAAACTCCCAAGGGTCTCTTTTTCCCAGTGTCATCCTTCTGCCACAGCCCCCAAGACATAACATTATTGGCGACTGTTACTTCAAGTATAAAAGGTTGCTGTGGATCAACTGGGCCCAGGCCAACACTCTGCTGTAGGGTCTTTTTTGCTTCTTCAAAAGCCGTTTGCTGCATGGGACCCCACTGAAAGTCACATTTTTTCCTTGTTACATAGTGAATGGATCACAAAATCAGTTCAAGGTGAGGTACAAATGCTCTCCAAAAGCCCATTGCTCCCATGAAGGCCTGTGCTTGCTCTTTCGTTTTTGGGACTGCAATTTTCTGAATACTCTCTAGTGCTGCTGCAGGAATTTCCCTTTTCGCTCCATTCCAAATCATACCAAGGAGTTTTACTGATGTCCCTTGTTGTGTTTCATTCTCATTTATAGCCCACCCTCTGTTCTGAAGGTGCTGAATTACAGTTTTTAGTGCGATATCCACATCAGATTTTTCTCCAGTAATCATTATGTGATCAATGTAATGGAAAATAGTCACTTTGTCCAGCTGCAACTTGGCTAGGTCTCTAGCCACTAGTCCATGACACAGGGTAGGGCTGTGCAGATATCCCTGTGGTAACACTTGGAAGGTATACTGCCTCCCCTCCCAGGTAAAGGCAAATTGGGCTCTGCTTTCTTCTGCTATCAGAATGGAGAAGAAGGCATTTGCTAAGTCCAAAACTGCATGATATGGTCCAGCAGATGAAGACAATCTTTCCACGATCGTAACAATGTCTGGAACAGCTGCCGCTAAGGGTGGGGCCACCTTGTTCAGACCTCGATAATCTACAGTCATTCGCCATGATCCATCAGGTTTCTTTACTGGCCATACTGGACTGTTGAATGGACTCACTGTTGGCTCAAGTATGCCAACCCGAAGCAGTTCTTGGATCGTCTCAGTGATCTCAGCGTGCCCACCTGGGATACGATATTGTTTGATGTTTACTATGTTTTAGGTGTGGGAATATAAACTGAACAATGCCGCACTCCAAACCTAAATGGCCCTACAGTGGTTTCCAAGGTTCTACCCTTTAACACATCTATTCCTAAAATGTGCTCAGATACTGGAGCTATTACTGCTTCAATGAAAATAGGAATACCATCCCCAAAAGCTATCTTAACCTTGGTTTTGGTACCTAGTGTTTTTGCCCCTCCATAACCGTCAATCTCTACATTTTGTCCATGAAATTTATGGGGGTTGCCCGCAAAAATGGTTACTTCTGATCCTGTGTCTACCAGAGCCATCACATGTTGTGGCCCTCCCCTCCAAAATATGGTAAGGGGTACGTAAGGGCATCGGTCCCCAGGTGTAATTGCTCTTACTGTACCCCTAGCTACTGGGGACCCACCTACTAGTCAATTTGTCTCTGTTTTTTCAACCGGGGTTCTCCATTCCTTTTCTCCCCAATCTTTCTCATCACTAAATTCCCCTTTTTGCCACTGTGCTAGATCCTCATCAGTAGGGATGTCAGGATATAATTGATTCCACCCTACCTTCCCTTCAGTGGTACTTCTGGTTGGACTTTTTGTAGGGGTTTGCTTTTTACCCGCACAGCTTGATCCTTTCTCCTTTTGTTTTTGCTTCCACTTTTTATATAATTCCTCAGTAACTATCCCATCTATTTCCACAACTTCTACCCCCCCACCTTAATAGATCCAGAAACATTTGCTTTCTTGTAACTTTTTCACCAGATTTATCTTTTTATTTCTCTGCATTTGCCTTTCTAGCTCTTCTCTGTTTTCTTTCTTCCACTAGTTCTGCCATTTGATTTAGAGTGGCTATTACATCCCATATCTGCTGACCTACACAGCCTGACAGGGCAGCCATCAGCTGCCCTTTCCGCCACTGTGGTGCATTTTTGATCAATTTACTCCTCATATTGCTAGTCATAATTTGTGCATCTGGTCCTTTCAGAAGCACTAATGCCCCATTCCTTAATTCCAATGAATAAATGGTAGCCAACATAGCCATTTCTCTTAACTGTTGTATTGGCTCTGCTCTTGTTTTCCAAGGTTTATGTTCATCAGCTACTGCTGTAGCATCAGACCAAGTAGCTCGGAAAGCTGAGGCTAACCACACCACCAGTGTATTCACCTGGGGATCATCATGGTTCACATTGTTTACTATTTGCTTTAAACGTGGGTGGAACACCAAACATGCACATTGGTGCATCTCTTCAACATTTAGAGACACTGCTTCTCCCCCTGTGTCCCAAACCTGAAGAAACCATGCTAAAACAGTTTCCCCTGGCTTTTGCTTATAGATTTGGATTATATTCAATAATTCAGCTTGAGTATAACTCCGCACTTCAACCCATTGTTGTGGCGCCGCCCCCCCAGTATACTGTCCCTTTTTCTCAATAACTGGGTGTGCCTCCACTGATGGGGAATTTACTATTTCAAAATCACTATCACCCTCATCAGTTGAGGGGAGATCACCTTCCCACTTCTCGGGATCAAACTCTGCCTTACACAGCAAAGCACGAACCCGAGGCCTTGAGGGCGGATGGCGTAGTTTACTCCCATTTTGTTGTCTACGCTGTAGAATTATTCGAGTAGCTAGAGTCACTGAATTAGATTTCCAGTGTTCAGCTTCCTCTCCTACTTTAACAAGTGCCATATTTGCCTTCTCCAAGGTATCTCTATCCAATCTGTGTGTATGTGTGTGTTCTTTACATTGCTCTTCTAACTCTAGGATTTTTTCTTTTAGTTTCTCTACTTTTCTATCTAATTCCTGAATTGCCTCAAAGAACAGCCATCCAGCTGCTCCCACCCCTTCCTTCACCTTTTTCCCCTTATCATCCAATTTTAGCTCCGATAAAGCTCTAGCTAGACTATCAGGGTCTGCCTTAGGTCTTTCTTGCAAAGGTTTTGGGGGAGGAGGGGGTGAAACTTGACTTAATACCTTAGCAAGAGGATCCCACTTCCCAAATAATGCTGGCAACATAGTATCAATGCCCAACTTATTTGGGGTGTCTGACACAGCATCCTTCTTATCTATACCTATATGTTTTAAAGGAAAAAACATTGGTTGTTGTTGTGACATTTCCACTGTAAACCTCAGACACCGCTCGCTGCACCACATGAACTAGTCCGTTACTTTAAAGTCTGAGGTTAATACAGGATTAGAAATGACACAAGACACCAAGGCTCAAACTTAACAATTTATTAAACAAAAACTTACTAAATAAACAGTAAAACTAATACTGGATAAACAGAAAAACTAATAGATCATGTACTTAGAGGCATATGCATAAACAAAATCATATTTGCCACTGACAGGGAGACTTCAATCCTATCCAGTGCAGCTATCTGTTCAGTCAAGGCAAGGCCAACACTGGCAAAATGTCTCCAAGCTCAGTTCAGGCTGGTGCTGTGATCAAATCCGGATGATGGTGATTTCCATCTTAGCCTTTGAGCTTTTTATAGTCTTTAACAAACAACAGGGTCAACAGGTTCAACTAATGACATATTGATCACAAGCTCATCATGAGTTGATGGAATATTGTAGAAAATATGACATTACAAGATCATCATGAGTTAATGGAATATTTTAGAAAATTACAGATCATTTCCTAAGTTGAAAACAAGTCTCTTAATGTCTGGTCTTGTGCCTTACGTCCCTTTTTCAAAGAACAGTTAGCTCACAAACTTGTGTTATAGTTCCTCCTTGAAACCCCCACATTCTGGTAAACATCTTTTAAGCTGATAACTTATAGGTTAACAAAAGTTCAGTAATACCAGTAATCAGTGAGCAAGGCCTGCTCTTAAGCATATTGTATTGTTACAATATTAGCAGCATATAGTGAGGTAGTGGCATGTTAAATCTAGCAATAATCAATCTAGCAATAATTAAACATACACAGTGATATGTGGCTCGAGGCATAACAAAAACTGGTAGACTGTATGGATCCATCACACTTCTGTAGGAAGAGTGGAATGGTTTTACTGTTTTATGCCTTCCAGATGCTGCAACAGATCTTAGAAAAGCTCCAGATATGTATGATAGCACACAGGTGCTAAACACTAGCAGTTCCTAGTGCTGGTAATAGTGTGGGAACCAGAAGTCAGATGAACAGATGTATGTGATGTCATTCTTTACAGAAATAATGTTTTAATATAAGAGGAGACTGAAGTGTCAGGGACAGTCTGTTCTTGGAAACCTGACTAGAAAGACCCTCACCCACATCATCTTGCCTTGAGTTAGTATGTAGCTTAACTAGGAGACAGTAATTCTTTTAGCCAATCAGGAACAGGTAGTGAGATTAGCTAAATACTGTTTTTCTGTATCTGTGTGAAACTTTCCATCAGTGTTATTTTTAATAATCCTGTGACTTAAACTCTGGTGTTTTCTGTAACTAGATATTTAGTATTTTCTTTTTTTTTATTATTTATTATTAAGTATATTTAAACTTTTCATTGTGGCTTGTCCTTTTTAGAAAATATATAAGTTTTGAGAGTATTTGCATGCATTTATTTGGTGATAACTGTGGCCACTCCTGAAACCTAGCTGTTTGGTCAGCATTACCATTTGTATTAATATTAACTTAAATAAGTATCATTGGATAGTTTTTTTAAGGACCTTATAGTAACTGACTGGTGGCAGTGAATCTACCTTATAGTTTGGGCAAAGTTGGTAGAGCAGGTAATCTGTGGCAGCCTTTCCCAGGTGTATGTGTGAAAATTAAATCTCAAAGAGCATGTGTGTGTCAGCTAATTAGATCAGGGACACAAAGCACTGGTTTTCCAGAGTGGGTGCTGAGCACAGCTGTGCCAGTGGGGAGTCTTAATGGGGACCTGGAGGGAGACAGACAGAGAAACCCAGACCCCAGGCTGACTGTGTTCCCTATGTGCTCTTAAGGGAAATTGTGCTTGATGCAGAGAGGTCTGCATCTGGAAATACTGAGTGTATCCATTTTTATTCCAAGTGAACATCCCTCTCCAATGTCAGTGGTGAGGATTCAGGGTCCTTGATTACTGACCCAGAGTGGAGACATCACAAGAGGTGTCAAAATTAATTTGGCCTAATGGAAACAAGTTCTGTCTAAGTGCATCTTTGGGGTGCCCTCCTGAAGAAAAAATGTGAGAAAAAGAATTTGCTTCATTTTCAGTTGATTGGGGGTGTAAAGATGTTGCAACATCTGTTGAAACAGAGTTTTTGCTACAAAGAAGCTGACTGACCACTCATGAAGGATTAGCATGCAACATCTGAGCCTGTCTATTAAGGAAATGGCTTGACCATGGATGTGATTATCAGTGGGGTCGAGACAGTTTGCAAAGACTTACACCCAAAGCCATACATCCTTGTATACAAGATAAGAATGGGTGCAATTGGTTGATTATATATCATACCATAGCTTGGGAGCTCGGGAATGGGAGTAGAAACTAGTAGCCTAGGTTTCTTACTGGGAGCAACATGGCTAGCTCAGGAGAAGACACTTTCTTGGAGTCCATTAGAGATTTGTTTGGGGAAGAATTAAGGGAGAAGCCCTAGCAACTTGGAATACAGGGTTAGTCTTTAGATTCCTGCTCTAGGTGATTTCTTCTATCCTTAAGGGTAGAGGTCTTAAACAAGTCACAAATTTCACCAAGCTCCAAAAGAGTTCCCTCAAATATTTTGAGCATTTCCAGTGCTTGTCTTTTGAGGAGAATTCTGGATCTGTATTGCACTTTTTAAACAGTTTTGTTTCCTGTTTTTTTTTCCATAATACCACTTGTAAGGGCAACACCTTTTCCATAAAAAAGCCTGTAAACCGAGAACTAAAAAGCAAAATAACACTTCCTAGTGAAGAAATACACAGACTAAGGGGAAGAAAACAGTGCCATGTTAGAAGTGTGGGTGGGAGTCAACTTCATATCTGAAGAAAAGGGGCAAAGCAGAACAGACTGTCCTGAATAGGATAGGAACTCAAAAAGAAGAAACAAAAAACATACTTCTAACAGATATGGAGGAAAGCTGAACAGAAAATGCTTTTAGCAAACAGTAGCCAGGGTTTATTCTCTTGATTAAGGCCACTCTATAGTAGCAGAAGAAATCTGGATAAGGGTCCTAATCACAGGAGCATTATGGGTAAAAGGGTGGGGCTAGCTAGCCTGTGAAGGTTCTCAAAGGTTGGCTGCCTAAATCTTGCTGGTTTTAGCCCTAAAGGTAAGAGTGTAGAACTCCAATCTGAGATTATTAAGGATACCTTTCTGAATGAATACACTGTAATACAGGTGTCAGAAGACAACACAAGAAGAAACATAAATTTTGTAATCATTTGATGCATTTGTTGACTGGCAAGTCCCACTGAACCAAACAATAATTTCAAAAGGAAGACCTAAGATGTGAAAACCAAGATGAAGTTTCCAGTTTCTGCATATTATTAAGAATAATCAGAATACATTTCCATTCATGAAAAATAGGAAAAAGTGCACATCAGTTGCAAAATACAGTTCAAGCATAAAAGCTCCATATATTAGTTTAATATATTATATAACAGTGTGATTACACTTTAGTAGGAAGGCAAGAGGTGTAAGCAATGGAGGCTGAAACATTGTTTTCATATGTTTACATTATGACATATGTATGCAGTAGTCTACTTTAGGTTAAATGTAAGGGTTTGGTATACAAAAGTGAAATCAGGCAACTTGAGTTCTCTGAGAAAATAGTAACAATCTGGAATATCTTGCCAGAGTCAATAAGAGTAGAAAACAGCAGGGGTACCTTTAAAGTTCTTTATTGTTAAAAAATGAGGGTGAGTAGAAATTTCAGCTGGACGTATGAAGGTAACATACATTTTTAGCCAGTGTAATAATAACTGAATAAGATTACATTAATAAAGGAAATACTGACTACCATATGACATGTGTATTGATTACTTGTAAATTTATTGTTCTTTTTCTGACTGATTACCAGTGTTTTGCAAGTTTGCAGGTTTGACTCATTTCCTTAATTTCATACATTTCCAATTCAGCAGAAAGCAGCATTCAGAGGTAACTTGTAATATTTTTTATTGAAAGTGAGTAATGCTGTGGTGTTACATAAGTGCCTGATCTTATTACTGTGTTTTCTTTCCTTTTTAAGCCTGCCATAACTAGGCAGAAATAAAGGACTGCTGCTATTATAATGAGATGTGTGTTTATTTTCTTAATTAGGCATACAACAGCTGCTAAGGCTATAAGGTAAGCCCTAACAAGTTGAGCTGGGTTTAGGGCTCACATTAATTCCTCCATGATGCCTAGACCATGTAGGGCTGTATAACCTTCTAATCAATGAAAAAACATCATAGGAAGCATTTATTTTCACATTAGCAGTACAAGAATGAAAACAAAATTAGTTTTAATTGTTGATGCTTCTTGATGTGAATTAGTTAAGCAGCTTGCCACATCCTGTTTGTTTCAAATGACAACTGTACATACACTGACCGTGTAAACTGACCCCATTTGTAGCTCAGGGATTTTATCACTAGAATTTATAGATCACGTTTGATGAAGCAAGCTGTATTCCATTTAAAATGTGGACTAATCAAAAACTGCATTGGTAAATGGCACTAGGGCTTTTAAACTCACAATTGCTCTTCAATTACTAGACCAGAAAAGAAGCCCAGGAATTAATTAGACTTCACTGCAGTGATATATTGCTCAACTGACCTAGAAGCACAAATGACCTAATTGCATTGCAAATAAACACCAGGCAGATCTATAAACACAAGGGTTTTAAGAAATAGTCAGAAATTCAGTGGAATGAAATGACCAAAAATCTGCAATATATATGTAATTTGTTCATAAAACATGAAGAAATGTCATAGTGATTCTTTAACAGAAACACTGAAACATGGAGGTGAAAATATACCTATTACTGGACCAGTTCTTGATGAAGGGCTCCTGTTAGTCTGGTTTTCCAAATTAAGCTTAAGTAATACTCTCTCCAGTTGAAAGAGTTGAAAAATTAACATAATTCTGCAGCTATTGGCGTATACAGGTCTTTTACATAAATAAAATCATTCCACAAAGAAAATTCATTAGCTGTTTGAAACTATATAATTGTGTAAAATATAATCCCACCATGGTCTTAATGATTGTTTGTTTTATTTAACCATGCACCCCTTCTACCAATATTCTCTACACAGCAATGTATCTTCTTGTCTCCTAAAAAGCTACACGTTCTGTGTGTTTCTATCAACTGTATACTACTCTGTCCTCTCTTACAATAATCCCTACTTTTCATTTTTTTATCATAGTTGTACGTGGCTTCCTTTTATTCACTAAAAAATAATAGACAACCTATGGATAAATGTCTTACAGTCTTCCCATTCTAACAAGCATTTTTCTATCAGGTTATATATTTGTAAAAGATAATAATTTCAATTTCATTTTGAGCTTCCATGCAAACAGCCATTAAACTACATTTTCTTTAAAAAGTACTATTGCATGATATTCCACCCATAACTAAATCCCTCATAAATTGTAATTTCTAATTTAAAACAAAACAGTGTAAGAAGCTTCTCTGTGTGGAAGATTTTCAGTCCATATATCTCTAGTTAATCACTGTATTAATCAGATCAGACAAAAGTAGTAGAAGTAGCAAACTTAAACTCGTCTTGAGTCAAAAAAATAAATAAATAATAAAAAATATATAATTGTACAGAATTACTAAGTATTCGAAAGTAATCCAAGCAAGGCAGGCAGTCTGTTTCCAGTCGAAAATCCTTTATTAAGTAGACAGACAAGCGATCCAAGTAAAACAAAAATAGAGTAAACATTTCCTCACAAGCTTTCTAAATACATATATATATATATATATATATATATATATATATATATATATATATACTTTTTATCAGGCAAGGGAGTGGTTTAATGTGCTGCAAAACAAAGTGTTATTGGTACACATCCCTTCCCCATCAGTGTGACATTCAAGCTGGTCCTGCCCTACTTAGTAGCTGTCATAATAATATAACCCTTATGTACTTTAAATAAAATTTATAATTATGTGGTACCTCTTATTTTACCAGATTATTAAGTCTGTGATTTTATCCAATGCAATATACTACATGGCTGGAAATATATCAACCTTAGTCCTTTTGGCAATCAAAAAATATATATAAATATATACACATACACTTTGCATGTAAAAAATCAATTGTAAAAGCCATATTCTATTTTCATAAACTATTGTTAACAAAGATTGCTTTTGTCATTATAGACTTCTTCAGATCTGTATACAGAACCCTAAAAACTAAAACTTTTAGTTATGTACTCACCATAACTTCAGATGTTTGGGATCCATCTCGCCTACATTCTGACTGATGGGTTCGGAGCCGATCCCTCGGCTCCGACTCGGCGCGCTTATGCTATAGAGCGAGGCCTCTAATTGGCTGAGCTATCTTTATCCCAGGATGCACCACCACTAATTCCCCAGATCTTGTTTGTCCGCATTCATGCACACATGCACAACTTGTTTATATAACATTGTTAGATGTTTCAAGATGAAACAACAGGATTCGGACCTTCTGATATCCTCTGATCTCCAAGGAAGGGGGAAGGAGGGTGGGTTATTAGGAATGTAGGCAAGATGGATCCCAAACATCTGAAGTTATGGTGAGTACATAACTAAAAGATGTTATGTGATCCTATCTCGCCTACATTCTGACTGATGGGACAGCGTCCCTAGCACCTAAATCCCGGGTGGCTCATTGGAAAACACTCCTGAGCACTATGGAACCAAATGAAGCTCGTCCTCTAGATGCCACATCTAATTTGTAGTGGGAAATGAAGGTGTGCGGGGAAGACCATGTAGCCGCAGCACAAATGTCACCAATAGCAAGCTTAGAATGAAATGCTACCGAAGTAGCCATAGCCCTTGTAGAATGAACCTTGACAGAGGTGGTAAGCTCTTTGTTAGAATAAATATAAGCTTGAGTGATACAGTCCCTGATCCATTTGGCAATAGTGACCTTTGTGACAGTGTTGCCCAATTTGTTTTCTGCAAAGGATACAAACAACTGATCTGTTTTCCTTGATTGTTTGGTCCTAACTAAATAAAAACGTAACTGTCTGTGGACATCTAGTGTGTGGAATATAAACTCCGCTTTATTAGAGTATTTTGGGAAAAAAAACTGGAAGCTCTAATGATTGTTGCAAGCATAAAGTAGAACAAACTTTAGGAACAAAGGAAGGATTTGGTCTGAGGGATACTCTGTCTGTATGAAAAACCAAGTACGGGGGTTTCACTGGCAAAGCTTGAAGCTCTGAAACCCTTCTGGCTGAAGTAATCGCCACTAGAAAGGCTGTCTTCCATGATAGAAACTTTAGATCACAGGTAGCTGCCGGTTCAAAGGGAAAAGAAGTCAAGGCACGCAACACTATATCGAGATCCCATGGAGGTGCAGGATGAGAAATCGGAGGTCTTAATAGAGCAGCACCTTTCAAGAAGGTCTTACACAATCTGTTGCTCATTAAAGGTGGGTCTATGGATTCATGAAAATTAGAAATTGCTGCCAATTGTACTTTGATGGTAGAAACTGAAGAGCCTTGATTGAAAAGAGAGGTCAGAAATTTTAGTACTTCTGCCACGGGAGTAGAAATGGGGTCCAGGCCCTGGAGTTGAGCCCAAATAGCAAACCTTTTCCATTTGCTAGAATACAGTTTCTTTGTAGCAGACTTGTGGGCTGAAGATAATATGTGCACAACATCTGGATCCAGTGTATGACTCCTGACTATCGTCGGAAGAGGAGGAGCCAGGCCGTCAATTTTAAGGTGTGTAGGGACTGGTGTAATAGTCCTGACTGATGAATCAGTAGGTCTGGGACCTGGTCCAGGAACCACGGACCTTCCAGAGCATGTTTCCGAAGATAGGGAAACCACACTTGACGAGGCCAGTAAGGAGCAATTAAGATCATCCTGCTCCCTAAGAGAGATGCCTTTTGAATCACCCTGGGGAGGAGAGGAACTGGAGGGAAGGCATAAAGCAGGCCGGTGGGCTAAGGATGGACTAATGCGTCCATGGGGCTCTTCCCTGGAGCCGGGGTTAGGGAGAAAAATTCTTTGCACTTCGCATTCAGAGGAGTCGCGAAGAGGTCACAACACGGAACTCCCCATTCGCTGAAAATCTGCCTTGCAACTGCCATATTCAGAGACCATTTGTGAGGAGAGAGGATGGTTCTGCTCAATCTGTCGGCTATGACATTGGACTTGCCCGGTATGTGAGTAGCCACTAGGAAGCATTTGGTCGAGACTGCCCATTCCCAAACTCTCATGGCTTCTCTGCAAAGAGGATCTGGTCCCTCCCTGCTTGTTCAGGTACCAGACCACTGACATATTGTCTGAGTGAACAGCAATTACGCCCTGAGGGAGATAATCGTGAAGGGCTTGAAGGGACAGGAGTACTGCCCTCATTTCTAGGATGTTGATGTGAAGAGGAGTCTCTTCCGGGTGCCATTTGCCTTGGACTGACCTGCCCAGGGAATGCCCCCCCCACCCCATCTGGGAGGCGTCCGTGGTCAAAGTGGCCGCCGGAGGAGGAAGAACAAAGGGTCGTCCCTGATCCAAATTGGAGGATACAAGCCACCAGCGAAGGTCCCGTTTGCAAGATTCCGTGATCCATATGAGGTGATTGAGAGGGAGTTCCTAAAAGTTCCACTGAGTTGAAAGAAGTCACTGGAGGATTCTCATGTGCAACCTTGCCAAGGGAACTAGCAGAACCGTAGCAGACATGGATCCCAATAGCTGCAGGACCATTCTGGCTGGGGCTTTGGACTTGGGGAGTAAGGCTCGAACTTGATTTTGAATGGTTTGAATTCTGTCTGTAGGTAGATAGACCCACATCTGGTTTGAATCTATCTCTACCCCTATGAATCTTATTCTTTGAGATGGCCGTAACACAGACTTTGGCCAATTGAAGGTGATTCCAAGGGAATTGCCCAGTGATATAGTGGCTTGTAGGCTCCGCAGAAGTAGATGCTTGGAGGTGGCAGTTAGGAGCCAGTCGTCTAGGTACGGAAACACCTGGAATCCTAGACTTCTCAGGTGAGCAGTCACTACTGCCAAGCATTTGGTGAACACCCTGGGGGCTGTGGTGAGACCAAAGGGCAGCGCACGGAACTGAAAATGACTGCCTCCTAGGCTGAAGCGCAGATGTCTCCTGGACGTTTGATGTATTCTGATATGATAATACGCGTCCTTGAGATCTATGGAGCACATCCAAACACCCTTCTCCAACAATGGGAGAATGGTTTGTAGAGTGACCATTCGGAACTTGGACTTCCTGACTGAACAGTTTAGGATGCTTAGGTCCAAAATGGGCCTCAAGTCCCCGGTCTTTTTTGGCACCAAAAAGAATCTTGAGTAAGTCCCTAATCCGATCTGGTCTGCGGGGACCGGTTGGATGACTCCTTTTTGCAGCAGCTTTGAAATTTCTGAGGCTCCGGTATCCTGTTGACTGGGTGGCGGGTCCGGGATTTTTTTGGACTGAGGGGGGGGGGGACGAGAGAATGGGATGGAGTAACCTCCGGCGATAATCCGAAGCACCCATCGGTCCTGAGTGATCCCTTCCCAGGCCTTCAGGTGCTTCGAAAAACGACCCCCGACTGGCTCCGGAGCAGCACAGCCGGGCAATCCCTCAGGGACTATGAAAGGCTGAAGAGCCACGAAAGGACTCGCGGGCTCCAGTGTTGCGAGGGCCTCTGCCGCCTCTGGGACGGCATCTTCCGGATGAATTTCCCCCTCCTCTGCCTCTGGAGGGGGAACCTTCCTGCTGAGAGGGGTAAGACTTCTGAGATCTACGGAACCACATTTTCCCTCCTCTTTTAGCCTTGGGATAAGGCTGAAAGGGAGTGGAAAATCGTGCCCCTACGGCAGTCAGAGTCTTACCCTCCTGTTCACAGCGGGTAAGTGTGTCTTTTACCTTGGGTCCAAACAGGGAGGACCCATCAAAGGGGGCGTCGGCAAATGAAGACCTAAAGGCCTCCGCAAAATGACACAGGCGGAGCCAGGCTTGTCTCTGTAGAGCAATGCCTGTACCCGCCGCTCTACTCGCCCCTTCGGCCGCATACGAAATGAGCCTCATAGACGAGTTCGAAATGGACGACATTGTAGCCAGCTGAGATCCAACCGTCTGGGCCAGCTCCTCAGGCAGGTTACCCAAGAGGGTATCGGATAGCTCCTTAATCAGATCCCTCTGAAATCTCGTAAAGTGCGTCAGGTAGTTCAAAGACCTCAGTGTAAAGGCCGCTGAACTAAGGGTGCGCTTACCGTACCGATCCATGCTCCTAGACTCCTTATTAGGAGGATGGATGGACGTAGAATCCTCTGCTACATCTTGCTGGGTAGCAGATGCCACCACCATAGCATCTACAGCCACACCTTTCATAAGGAACTCTCTATCCGGGGGCGCCGAGAGAAATTTGTTCGGACGAGCGGGCACCGGTTCCACAGAGTCTGGGTGTTCCCACGCCCTTCGACAGATCAAATCCAAAAGCTCGTCGAAAGGCGGAGACACCCAGGAGGCGGAGGGCTGAGCCCCGAAGGCCTTCAGGAACACCGACTCATCAGCAGAGGGAGGTTTGGACTGCCAGCCGCCTCGTTGTTTTAGGGCTTCCAGGATGTTTGCAAAGGAGACATCATCCGAGGACGACTTGGGGGACCCCTCTGCATCATCGAGATCAGTGTCAGATGTCAAAGACTCGTCAGGGGAGTCAACGTGCTTCCTCTTGCACGTTCTCTTCCTGGAGGTTCTTCCGAAGAGGCTTCAGAAGGACCTCCAGGAGTGGGAGAAACCCCAGCAGGGGTAACCTGAGGCCCAGGGGCTCCGCTGTCTACAGACAGGGGGACTGCCAACGACCCAGTCTCCAAATGTAGGGAAGGAGCTGGGGAAACTGTGGAGGTAGCCAAGGAAGATTTGGCTAAAGCACTCCTCATAGCCCTGAAGGCGGGACCACCAGAATCCTGGGAGGGTCCCCCCTCCGTGGCCACGACAGTGGACGGTACTCCCGCCGCCAACGCACCAAGAGGGAGACTTGGGACCGAAAGCATCAATCCCGAAGCCTCCCCCCAGGGCCGAAGGAAGAAGTCCGTGCACTGAACTCCGACCCAAGAGCCGGAGTCGGAGCAAGGGTCGGGCCCGACCCTAACACCTCCACTGGTTCCACCAGCACCTGCTCCAACGGTGCCGAAGCTGTTGGAGGAGGAAATACAGTAGGGGAGTGGACCATCGGCTCCGAAGCCAAATGGGCCGGAGCCGAAACCATCTTTTGGAACACCAGAGACTGGAAGAGTCGAAGGAGCACCCTGTCGATGTCTGAATCAGACATCTTGGATGATCTCAAGGATACCGATCGGGCCCGAACCGATTTCTCCATCGGCTCCGAAGGGCTCGGGGACCGGCTCCGAAATGACTCAACAATTATCGGCTCCGAGGAAACTTTCAGGAAATTTCCTCGGTGCCGATAAGGACTTCGCCCGAGGGGAAGTCTGAGCCGATGACCCTTATCGGCTCCAATATCAGTGGAGCCGATGAGGGTGACCCGCCTCTCGATGCCCCAGACCTCGGCTCTGAAACCAGAGGGGTTGAGGCTGGAGGCATCGAGGCAGACCGTTCCGACCTCGGCTCCGAAGTCCGTGGAGCCGATGGAGAAGTCTGCTTAGTTTTCTTAGCGGTCGGTTCCGACTGACTGGTTGGAGCCGACGCTTTCCTCTTTTTAGAAGGAGACGGAGAGGAAGATAAAGCCTCCTCGAAGGAAGGCTTGATTAATCCTTTGAGGATTAATTTGTTTTTCCTCTCCTGGAGGACTCTGGAAGAAAACGCATGGCATACACTGCACGATTCTTGCAGATGTTTAGCACCTAGACAATAGACGCACGAGGAGTGGTCGTCCGTTATGGACATTTTGAAGCCACACCTCGTTCACTTTTTAAACCTGGAGGGTTTATGCTCTTTAGACATAATTAGGCTAAAAAAGCAGATAACCACAATTAAACAACAAGGGGTTTGACAAAAGGACAAAAAATATATATGCCACTAGATTAGTTGAATATTTAAACTAAAGAACTTTTTTTTTTTTTTTTTTTTTTTACACACAAGATTGTTCAAGAGAGAGAGAAAGGGAGAAAAAGAGGGTCAAGACCCTCTAACTTAAACGGGTACTTGACCCACACACAACCACTAAGGTAGTAGTAACCACAGGGGAAGGCCCCTCTAACTTAAACGGGAACCTTCTCTGACAGGAAAAAACACGAAAATTTTAACCAAATTCCACAAAAACACTCGTACACAAAGAATAGCCTTTAAAATAGCTTTTGGGTTTAAATGAAGCAAATACTGACAGGAAAAAAGCCTAATAAATAATACTTAGCCCAGCCAATGTTGAGACCACGTCCAAGCTCTGTAAGCGGCAAACGAGATCTGGGGAATTAGTGGTGGTGCATCCTGGGATAAAGATAGCTCAGCCAATTAGAGGCCTCGCTCTATAGCATAAGCGTGCCGAGTCGGAGCCGAGGGATCGGCTCCGAACCCATCAGTCAGAATGTAGGCGAGATAGGATCACGTAACATCTAATGTCTTTCGGCTTTTCCCGGTTAGGGGTTGCCACAATGGAACTCTGGTCTGCTAATGATTGGCAGTGGATTTTTATGGTGCTGAGGTGCCAGCCCAGTGCCCAACCTTCAAAGAAGGCACACCCATTCACGCACACACCTACCTGCATGTCTTTAAACATCACTCAACCATGGGGAGGACATGCAGACTCCACACAGAAGGGGCTCCAGCCAAGAATCAAACCGGAGAACCTCTTGCTGTGAGGTGACAATGCTAACCGCTGCACCACCGCGGCTTCAAGAACCCTAAAAACTATCTATAAAAATATATATAACTGTATAATTAGTTAGTATTGTTACTACACATCATTTTGAATAAAGTGGAAAAAAAGAGAACCAGAAAAAGAAAAAAGAAAAAGAAAAAATGTATGATGATGGAAACAAAATATACACTTTAATTACAACTGATTTAAAATGGTATTTAAAACTAACTGGTAGAACAAAATAAAATGAAATTAGTCATGTAAACAATGTGGCAATTTTCTAAGTTCCAGTGCACTTTTAATTGAACAGTAGTAGTTTAGTCCAGGCTTCCTAAAAGAGTTCAGCTTTAATTGCCACATGTTTCTCCAGAATATTTGGGATGTTTCCTTCAAGATCCCCCATGTCTATTCAATCCAGGATCTGGAGCTTAAAACCTGTGTGTCTTTTATTAAGAGAAAGGTGTTTGGCTAGTGCATTATTTTTACATCCAGAGCGGATTTCTGACAGATGACAGAAAATCCTACGCTTGAGTTTATTTACCGTTTTGCCCACATAGAATACATCACATTCATTGCACTGTGCCCTGTAAATTACTTTTGTAGTGTTACAGTCACCCCCTGCACTGGTCTAAATGATTTTCTTTAAATAAGGGCAATAAAAACTATCACCTTGCTGTATAAATATACAAAATGTACAATTAGTTTTACATATTTTACTGTTTCCCTCATATGGTCTAGGTTTAAATTCAACAAAACTTCTAATGTTCCTGGCCTTCCTTTAAACAAAGGATGGGGCTTCACCTAAGATGTTAATCAGAAAAGGGTTTCCTGTGACAATGCCACAGTTTTCTTCAATAACATTTTTGATACTGTGATAATCCAAAGTGTTTGTCAGGATGCAGCAATTTTTGCATTTGTCATTCTCTGTGGAATTTCTTAACATTCTCCTACTGGGGAGTTTGAGTGAAGGTGCTTCAGTCCTTTTCAGTTCTAGAATGGGTCCCAGGATGTTTTTTAACATCTGACTTTCATAGCCTCTCACTAGAAAATCATTCTCCAAGTTGTTCAGGTTTCTCAAAAATGGTTCCATCTCTGTGGTAATTCTAGTTAATCTATAGGCTTGGGACTTCCCTACATTATACTTGTTTTTTTGTAGGATGTAGACTTTTACTGTGGAGTAATAAGTTAACCCTCATTGGTTTTCTGAATAGATCAGTGGTGATTCTGTTATTGTTCATGTCCTTGGAAATCTGCATATCTAAATATCCTTGGAAATCTAACCAAATGCCCTTATCCAGTTTATGCCTGCAATACAGTGTGAACAGAGAACAATATTAGAACAGTCAATAACATTTACTTACAAATAATACAGTCAGTCCTGGCCCAGTGGAACACCCATCTTTCATTACAAAGTATACCCATCTTGCCTATTGACTTCTGAAACAATTTCACTGACTAGCTCTTTTGCAGTTATTTTCTGTCTGCATGTAGTATATCTCCCTAACCTCAAATCCGCACTTAGTCACCTTGAAGACTAGCTTCATATCCTTAAAGACCACCACAATTTTGATGTTATCAGCAAATATATCGCCTTATTCTTAAATGTGAGGTATGTGATACATATGATGAATAACACCAGTCCCTATAATAAAGTTTGCAGTACTGCAGTAGTGACTAACTTCTCCTTTAACACTTCCTTCTTAACTACTGCTACCCTCTGTCTTTTATTGGTTAATTCCTTATCCACCTCACAAACGTTCATCCTACATCATACTCTACCATTTTCCCAACAATCTCCTGAGAATCACAACATCAAATGACTTACTGAAATCCAATGATACTCTACAACCCTTTTTAACTCTGTTACTGACCCCGACATAGATCTTAATAGGTTATTCAGAGAGCTGTATTAATCCATGCCCTTGTTTATATTCTGGACAGCCTGCAGTCTAAACTTCATCAGTTTGTTTCTCTGTTTCTCTGTCTGTTAAGCTAGAAGTATGTCCATTTATCTTTTTCTTTATATATTCATTTTGAGAAGAGAGGCAAACCTCACTTTTTTGAGCCATACCTAGTTACAACATAAAATAATAAAGTGTAAATGAAATGAGAACACATGACATAATCAGAACACACACAACAAACAATTGAAGTATAACATTAAAAAGAATGGTTCAGGCTTAAATTAATGTATAACATCTAACTTTGTTCTAAATTTATTAAATCAATACACAATCAATGAATTAAACCATAAAGTCAAAGCCTAGTGAACAAAAGCAGTATGTTAATAAAAAAGTACATAATGAAAACCTAAGAAGAACTGGAATTAACAGTAATTATTGAAGGACCATTTGAACCTATGGGGTGAGGTATACTTATGGAGACCATGTGAGGCCTAAACACAACATGCAGTGATCTTGTTCACCTGTATAATGGTTTAGGGATTTTGGAAGTGCAGGGAGGATAGAAAACTTCTGATGTTTGCAGGAAGACAGTTTATTCTGTTGGACAGCAAATGAACAAGGCCTTGTTTCCAGAGTGGATGGAGTGGAAAAAAAGGTGTACATTGTTAGGGATTAAGACTGAGGAGCAGCGAGCACAGGCCTTTTTGAATTAATTTGAAATGAGAGTGTATGCATTTGGCTATGGCAGTTACCAAACCAAAGTAATCTTAAGTAGGAAGGCAGAGAAGGCAAAAGATTGGATGGGGAACAACCAACTCATACAGAGTCAGAGAATTGTTTGTTCTTGTTCCTTGGGAAATTCAGTATAAAGTAACACACTGTGTAATAATATGTCTAAAAAATGAGTAATGGGTTCAGTGGTTACGATAAAAAGAAATACGCTCCACAGAATCTGGTTTAGAATTATTGGAAATAAAACTTAAGTGACTTAAAATTAACAAGCCAGTTACTAGTTAAAATTGCTTGAAAAGGGGCAAGAAATAAAAAAGTCTATGCTTGTATATGAACAGAGTAGCCTGAATTTTACAGCCTTTATAGAAGATTGCAAGAATCTGAACTGCTGTTTTAAACTGGTATTGGTAAACACGATGACATTTAAGATAAATCTGTTTCTCATACTGGATAGGAGTAAAACAATTCTATGGCAATTCACTATAAACTCAACAACTACACCTGCATTAACTGAGACCAAAATGCATCAACAACAAACAAACAACATTTTACACAGCTTGATTTGACAGTTGCTATACTTTATCAACAAAAGTCAATGGATGTAAGATTATTAAAGTTAGGCATGTTGGAAGACAGTCTTAGGAAAAGAAAATTCTGTGAGCTAGTTTAAAGTCGCACTTCCTAAATAGGTGCTGCACTTTATCTTTTATATTTTAGAACATTTCTATGGGCTGCAAGTTCAAATTAAATGTAAACATTTGAAGTTTTATGTATCTAGAGCAAAACAGAATCAGTTATTTTACATTAAGTTTAAAAGCAATCTTTTGTGAGAACTTGCAATCATATCAAACCATTACTAGCTTTAAAAAACTGTATGCATTACAATAGACATCTGTATACTGTTATACTAGCATGACTTAAACATTTAGTATCTCGTAAGCTGGGAGCTCATTAGATTTTTAGTTCTACTTCTGTATGTGCAGAACATTTATCTTATTTCTCAAATTTCTCCACATAGAGCTAAATGTTAGACCATGGGCTAGCAATCATATTCTTTGGAGATATTCTCTATTTTCTAACTTTATTTCCTGCTATAATTACTTGTTTTAATAATGATAAAAATCAGAAAATTGAGGAGAATGCTGCATTTCTAAGTGTTTATCTTTTACATCAATAACAGGCATATATCCAGTGTAGTCAAACAGGATGACACGCTGCAGTTCCTGCACATGCAGATCACCATAGACAAAATCCTATACCGTATCCTAGCCAGCTATAGTTCACCTCCATGTACCAAGAAGCTTACAATGCAGGTTTGGACCTACTGGAGACACTTACCATCCAACCTTACCCCCTACTCATCATGGGAGACTTTAAGTACCCCTCTATAAACTGGGAGGCCTACACAGCCCCAAATCTGTAGGCATAGAGATTCCTGAACTTCATAAATACAAACATCCTTGACCAAATAGTGAATACACACACTAGAGGTGGCAACATAGTAGACTTCGTGCTTACAGATATGAGGGAACTCTGCACCCCCTGCCCCCAATGTCTCATCCTCCCTGGTAAGGTCTGACCATAAAGTTGTCACCTTCAAAATCAAAATCAACTCTATAATCCCATTAAAACCAGAAACAGTTAGGAACTATTCCAAGGCAAATTATCTTTTATTAAATGATGGATTGTCAAAATTCAGTGCCCCTTCAAACACAGAGAACACACCAGCCTGTGCTGAATTGATCTCAGAAACTCTGTACAACCATGTCAGTGGCTGCATAGAAGCTGCTGCACCTACCAGAAGTAAGCCCAGAACTAGTCCTAGAAACAAACCACCCTGGTGGCATCCCAAATTAAACAAGATATACAACAAAAGGAAAATGAATTATGTTTAAACATCAGGAAGGGTAATTCACATGAAAATAGAAACTCTCTCATCAAACTAAATAGGCAACTAAGAGGGCTAATTAAGTCAAGCAAAGTCAAGTGTGAGGTTAAGATAGCCTCTCAGTAAGGCCCACTACAGCTATATCAGAAACCTCAAAAACTGAACACAACAATGTGCTGAACTAATATTTAATATGACACATTCAATGAGCCTGGCAATATAGCAAACCTCTTAGTGGACAATTCAGTTCCAAATTTACCACCTCTCACCTTCAACCACCCCCTCAAAAATATCCTCAAACAGAAGCCCTCCAACTATAATTATGGAGCATGTACTGGCAGCACTCACTAAAGCCAAGAATATGGGCTCGGTGGGTTCTGATAACATCCTGGGATGCCTCCTGATTCATTATTTAACCATAGTCTTAAAATAGTTTTTGTGCCACATGAATGGAAGACTGAAATGGTCATCCCCCTTCATAAGGGAGGACCGTAAACAGATCCTAGAAACTACAGACCCATTAGTCTGACTACTCCTATTTGCAAAGCCATGGAAAGAATTATGGAAATTATCAATGAGGACATAGGTGACCTCTAGACACTGTATCCATCCCAGCTTAATTTTGTCAAATGAAGTTCATGCTTACTGAATCTGGTGGACTTCTTTGAAAATGTCTCTAAGGCAATGGATGAGGGGAAAATGGTGCATACTGCCTACCTAGATATGGCTAAAGCATTTGATACAGTACCCTACTCGGGCATTGTCAACAAACTTATGGAACTATGTGTAAACCCCTTTATAACACACTGGATAGCTAGCTGGCTCACTAATAGGACACAGAAGGTTAGAGTCCATAAAGAAGCTGGTCACTAGTGGAGTCCCCAGGGCTCTGTGCTGGGCCCAATCCTCTATGGCATCTACTTCTTGGATGTCAAAGCCAATGTCAAAGGCCTTTTGCTGAACAAGTTTGCAGATGATTGCAACTGGGATTAGTCACTGAATCCCCCCGAAGATGTGAACACCCTTCTGGAAGGTCTAAAACAGACAAATGCTTGGTGCCAAAGCCATGTCTTAAAACTCACTACCAACAAACACATTATGGTATCTTTTGGGAAGTCTATCACCCTGGGTAACTACGTCATCAATAAAACACCCTTAAAAGTTGATTAACTACTCAGGTATCTGGGAACCCATGTAGACAGTAACCTAGCTTTTGATCAGCATGTGTCCAAGATAGTAAGAAAATCCTTCTATGCTGCTCAACTTGTAAGCAAGGGTATGGCATCTAGGTCCAGAGAGGTCATTATACCACTGTACCTGGCCCTCATCAGACCCATCATAGAGTATAATGAGCACAGGATCATCTGTTGTTAAATAAAGTCATAATGGAGAACTGTAAAAAGGGGAAGAATCTAAGTATGGCATGGATAGACTACAAAAAAGCATTTGACAGTATCCAATATTCATGGATAAAAGAGTGCTTAAAATGTACAATGCACACCCTACACTGATTGATTTCATTACAGCGATCATGAAACAATGGCAAACCACTTTGCAGTTAAGCCATGATAAAGGACAAATTATCATTCCAGGGATAAAAATTCAAAGGGGGTATTCTGGGGTGACTATATGTTACCGCTGCTCATTTGTCTTGTTCTTAACCCGTTAAGCTGTCTACTTAACAGATTTAGGTCATGGCTATAATTTGGCTCCCAGAAAACAACAAAGTGTAAAGACCTCTCATTTTCTTTATGTGGATGATTTAAAAAGTGTGTATTTCATCAAGTGAGAAACTGAAAGCACAGCTACAAGTGGTCAAAACATTTTCAGATGATATAAGAATGTAATTTGGTCTTGATAAATGTGCAGAAGCAACCTTTAAAGTAGGAAAGCTGCATCACCAATAAAACATCAGTTTGGGAGAGGAATGTGATATAAAAGAACTTGAGCAAGAGGGAGTGTATACATATCTGAGAACTGATGAATGATCAACAATAAAACATGAACAAATGCAAATACAACTTAGTAAGGAATATTTTAGAAGACTAAAATGTATACTGAAAACAGCATTGACATCTAGGAACAAAGTCCAAGCTATCAATCAGTTTGCTCTTCCTGTCCTGACTTACAGTTTTGGAGTGACTGACTGGCCCCAGAAGGTGTTGGATAGGTTGGACAGGAGGCCCCAGAAGGTGTTGGATAGGTTGGACAGGAATCAAGGATGTGTCATGCTCATCAAATGATTTATAAAAAACAGTGCATACCAAGACTATATGTTTCCCATTCTGAAGGAGGTACGGGCCTCCTCAAAATTGATTACATGTATGTATTTTCAATCATAGGACTGCATACATATCTACTGACCTCACAAGACCCAAACATAGTGAAAGTTATGAAACATGAGGAGAAAAAGTCTAAGATAACTTCCCTGTTTTGTTTAATTGAAGCATATCAGTGTCAAGAGGGAATGGAAATCAAACCAGAAGTAGATAAAAATCAGGCAGCAACTGAATGTGCCAAAAAAAAAGAAAGAATATAAGTTACAGGAGCAGATGAGAAGGCAAGAAATGTAGAAAAATGCATAAATATAGTTGCAAGTATAGAAAACTCTTAGAACAACCTCATGTTGATCAGAATCAAATGCTGGAATGATTAAGAAGAGGTGAATTTAAACCAAAAGACAAAAGGCTAACATTAGTGGCTCAACATAATGGACTACATACATGTTGGCTTACAAAGTCCATTAAGCATGT
The DNA here is from genome assembly GCF_019279795.1 of Protopterus annectens. Taxonomy (NCBI): domain Eukaryota; kingdom Metazoa; phylum Chordata; order Ceratodontiformes; family Protopteridae; genus Protopterus; species Protopterus annectens. Next base: position 1,580,515,174 of record NC_056737.1, on the reverse strand, counting down.
GGGAGGAACAGACAAATGTAGGATTTGTAAAACAGAACTGGAAGCAGTTGCACATCTTGTTGCTTGTTGTGATACACTAATGGCAGAGGGACAGTATACTGAAAGGTATAATAGCGTGGCAAGACTGTTGCATTGGGGATTGTGAAAACATTATAATACTGAAGTAGCTGAAAAACACTGGAAACATGAGCCACAAAGCATTATGGAAAATGATGAAGTTTATATCACAAGGGATTACCCTTTACCAAGAGTTCAAAAAATAGATGTGAGAACACCATATATAGTAGTCCATGAAAAGAAGACAGAAGTAATATTGATCATTGAAATCACCACACCCAGTGACTACAGTGTCTTACATACAGAGAGACACAAAGTCATAAAATACCAGGATTTGCCATCAGAAATGTGGGCAATGTGGAAGAAGGATACCCAGACAGTTCCAATATTAGTAGGAGCAACAGGTCTTATAAAAAAAGAATTTACAATTATACTTAGATATGTGACCAATATATATAACTCCATATGAATTGTGGAAGGAGTCATTACTGGGCACATTGCAGGTGCTGCAAAAAGCACTTCTGGTTAACAACAAAGATTGGAACAATACTAATTTCATGAACTTTAATCATACTTTGACTTAGGAATGGGGTCCATTCCCATCATGGTATTAGAAACCTAAAAGACTTGGAGAAATTAAAAAAAATAGAGTATAATGCCCCTTTCAGTATGTACCTGACCAGACACATACCGCAACTGGAACATCCCCAAAGGTTCCCGACCAAAAGAATATAGTGAGTAGACACAATGTCCTATGCTGACTACCTCAAAACCATGTCTCTTTATTTGGTATCATGCAGACTTCTGAGAGGTGATGTTTGCATGGCACACACAGCATCCCTGGACCTTATTTTGATGTACCTTTTGAACATCTGCAAAACAAACAGCATCAAAACTATTAGGATAAAAGACCTAAGTTTTGCTTGCGACATAAATAGGACATACCTTTTAAGCATAACTTGGACCAGTGGATGGGTACTTGGAAATTCACCCATGGTCTGGCACCTATGTCTCTGAAGGACAGAGGCAGTCATTAAATCACCACTTATATAAATCAAATTTGTGGGTCACATTTGGGTTGCATGGCTAGTATTATAAGGGCCGTTGTTAGCCTAGTATATACCTATGAACCTATGAACATAACATCACAAATGTATGTAATACTCTAACATCACAAAAGACTCCAGAAAGCAAATATATATATATATATATATATATATATATATATATATACATATATATATAGATATATATAGATATATATATATATATATATATATATATATATATATAGATATATTTATATATATATATATATATATATATGTGTGTGTGTGTGTGTGTATTTAGCATTCTAGAAAAAGATGACCTACAGTCAGTAAATGACAGATGACTGTATTTCCCAAGTCCCTAATCAACAACCTGAACAACAGTATTAATGCCCCAATTAAGATTTATTGAAACAAAAAAGACTGCCCATCTTCAACTTCATAATCACCAGCATTTTGGTTTTTGCAGTGGTGCAGCATTTAGCATTGTCACCTCACAGCAAGAGGTTCTCCAGTTCGATTCTTGGCTGGGGTGCCTTCTGTGCGGAGTCTGAATGTCCTCCCTATGTTTGAGTGGGTTTCCTCCCGGTGCTCTGGTTTCTTCCCACATTCCAAAGACATGCTGCAGGTGGATTGGACATTCTGAATTGGCCCTAGGGGTGTGTGTGCGTGTGTGTGTGTGTGTGTGTGTGTGTGTGTGTGTGTGTGTGTGTGCATGAGTGCGTGTGTGCGTGTGTGCGTGTGTGTGCCTTCTGAGAAAGGTTAGGTGCTGGGTTGGCAACTCAACACTGTAAATCTCTACTGCCATTCGTTCTGCAGACACTACTGATCCGTTGTGGCGAACCCTAATGGGATCAGCTGAAAGAAGAAGAAGGTTTAAACTCTTTATATTTAAAGACAAAACCTTAATAATAATTTCTTACACAATTTATCATGCTCTAATAGGTACCTTAAGGACTTGAACAAATGCTTTAATCTGTTATGCCATAAAGACCAGTCATAAAATGAGATGTCCCCAAAAAAGCATCTGTCTGGTGAAGAGTAGTATTACTTCAAAAAAAAAAAAAAAACAAATGAAAACAAACCAACCACATTCCTAGTTTACCAAAGTCCATGAGATGAGTGGTTGCCAGTACAAGCAACAACTACAGTATAGTCTGTGCCACAGCAGCTACTGCTGAGGAATTCTGCTTAAAAACAATATTTGTAGACCAAGTCTGGTATACAAACAGATCCCTGCTGCAGTTGTACCATGCTTGGATGGCTGTTGTCAGTACAAGCAGCTTCTGGTCATTGTTCAAGATCCAAATGATCTTTCACTTTGACCCAAAATTAATCAGAAATAATGGCTAATGAATCATGAAAATCCATCAGACATTTCAAATTCTGTCTCCAAGCTACTTTCGATAAAAACAGGTTCCTCATCTTCCAGTTATACAGCACTAGAACTTAGCCTCATAAAGAATGAAGCAAGATCCTGCCACCCCCCGGTCCATTAGCATCTCCAAAAGCATATAGGAAGGACTTTACAAACCTCCATCACAGAACAGGGGAATTTGCCCAGTGCCCTGAAAAATAATTCCTTGATCAGTATCAATACTACCTTGGGTCTCCCTAAGAGTTGCCCACAGGCCTAGTGGGGCTAACTCATGCAATAAAACATTGGTAAAGTAATAAGTAAAAGGTGATGGTGAGCTGCACTCCTGTAGCCCAACTTACAGTAATCAACTTTGACATTACTCATCCAGTAGTATCATTTGGTTTTGTGGTGTTCAACCAAATGTCCACTTCTAGTAAAGCATTATGAAATACTACAGTAAAGAACTGATCATTATATAGGACTGCACAACAGAAGGACATAATTAAAGTCATTTTCTATAAATCATTAACAACAGGGAAAAGGTGGACAATTTTAAATTAGAAAAATACGCCAAACCGGTGTCTGCCAACCACCACGAATCACCAACCAACCAAAAACTGGAACTGGAAGTGAAGCAAAGAACCTCTTCCAAAATTGGTTTTGAATGTTTTAATCCACAGTAAAACACAGTAAGCCACGCAAAAAATACACAATGAACGCCTTCTCACTCAGCGTTTTCGTCACTACTGGACTTCGTCAGATGCTTCTGATGTTCAATACTCCTCTGTGCAGGTATATCCCAAAGTTACAGTGTATCTTCACTCTTTGCCACATAAACAAGTCTCCTCACCTGTTTATGTGGCAAAGAGTGAAGATACACTGTAACTTTGGGATATACCTGCACAGAGGAGTATTGAACATCAGAAGCATCTGACGAAGTCCAGTAGTGACGAAAACGCTGAGTGAGAAGGCGTTCATTGTGTATTTTTTGCGTGGCTTACTGTGTTTTACTGTGGATTAAAACGTTCAAAACCAATTTTGGAAGAGGTTCTTTGTTTCACTTCCAGTTCCAGTTTTTGGACAATTTTAAATTAGGCTTGTATAGCATTTGATGAATATGGCTTTGTTTAAGCACAGATTATTTGGCTTCTGTTATTCCGGCATTCTGCAGAGTTCCTGTACAGTATAATAAGAACTAAGAAATAAGTCTGATCACTGTCTTTCATCTCACACTGCAAGTAAATAGTAACTTACCCATCCCATGGTCAATAATTACATAGTACCCCTAATGAGCATAATTGGAATCATACCATAGATAATTTGAGGAGATAAAGCATTTGGGAGCTGCTTATGTCCATTAATAATACAAGAAGTAAACCTTGTTTTTTTTTTCTAAATTGCACATAAACATGTACTGCCATATCACAAGATGCTTGTTTGTCCCACCAGTTTCCGTAACTGTTGGCAAAGTTATTGATCCTACATAACCAACAGCTTTTTTTTTTCACACTCTTCATAAAATTTACTGCTTTATTCATGTACCATGCAATGCTGAACTGTTTTTACCATTTTTGATACAAATAAAGTTTCAAAGAAGTCATTCCAGTTATCCACCACTATTTCTCTGAAATAATAAATCTTCATGTCTCCCTTGGGTCAGATTGCATCCTTTAATTCTACATTTATTTACCAAAATACAGTACCCACTTGGACTATATGGGCTCTACAGAGGTAAATAACGTGTTTTGCCATATTCCCACCTCTGTCTTCTTTATTCGGGACTACAGATGTTAAGGTCTGCTGGTCTCGTTTTATGTAATACCGTCTTCTGGTGATGACAGTACCTTGTGTGTTCCATCCTACTCTGAATTGTCTCTGTCCTAAATCTCTAGAAAGATACAATCTTCATAACTACATACAATACTCCTAATGTCATCTTAACAGCAGTCTATGTAAGAAGAAAAAACCTGCAATGCTGTGCTGGTGATGTCTCCTTCTCTGCATCCTAGCAGTCCTCAGTTCAACCCTGCTGCTGCTATACATAGCTACCTTACTTTTTAAGTTATTTAGTATGGCATCCATAGATACCTGCAGTGGTGGTGCTGCGGTAGCGTTGTCGCCTCACATTAAGACGTCCTGTATGATTCTCAGCTAGAGCGTCTTCTGTGTGGACACATGTGTGAATGGGAATGCCTTCGTTGAAGGTTGTGCGTCAGGGCTGGCAACTCGGCACGTAAAAATCTACTGCCAATCGTTAGTGGACCAGAGTTCTGCTGTGGCAACCCCTAACCAGGAAAAGCCGAAAGACTCAACAAGTGTGGTATCCATAGATATCATTCCTCGTTTTCATCGCTTCTACCCCTGTTACAGTTCTCTACATATTTTCATGTTTTTTTCTCCAAATGCATATTTTATTTTTGTTTTGCCCTTAATTTAAGCTGCTTTGTTTTTTGTCCTGTCATCCTGTGTTGCTGGGTTTCATCCTTTATATTCCTTTTTCATATTGCCTTGAACCTCACTAACTAAAGAAACATCTGCATTTTAGAAAAAAACATGCAGATTAAATCAAATAGTATAAATATGTCAGACCAATAATGTTTGGCAGAACGTATCCTGTTGCAGCTCAGAGACATTTTTTCAGGCATTTATCCAGCTTTGCTTTGTATTTATTAACTGTACAATGTATTTTTTGTCTTCATGTATATCATTCTAGTCCATCTTTGCCTGATAGTCTTTCATAGCACATACATTACCACAGCAAAGTTCAGCTTCTACAGTTTCTGCCGTCAGCGAAGTGTTTCTTTTACATTGATTCTGTTCTGTCAATTTTTGTTTCCCAACAGATGCAGCACTGATATACCTGCTGAATCTGCAGCTGCAACTTCAGCTGATGCTGAGAAATCTGACAGCGCTCCTGAAGAAGGCAAACCAGCTCCTATCATTTCCATTGCAATAGAATCCTGCAGCACAGAAACAAGCACCGATTCACCCACTACAGCTCAACCAACAGAATGTGTAAGAAATCAATAGCAGTGCCAGTGTAATTTGTCTTTATGAATGCAAAGCTTCCTGTTTACTTTCTGAGGCCATTAAAGACCACAAAATTAGCATTTTCCATAGTACCACCACAGCTCTCCTATCTTTCACCATCTCCATCAATAAAAACCATAATAACAACATCCGCTCATCAGCCCTCTTTATTGATCTGTCAAAAGCTTTTGGTATGGTCAACCACTCCCTACTCTTAAAAACTCTTGAATCACTTTCTGTAGACTCCAAGGCTGTTCTCTGGTTCACTTCCTACCTTACCAACAGGCAACAAGCAATCCTCTGGGAGAATAATCTATCTGCCCTCCTGCCAGTCTCATTCGGAGCCCCACAGGGCTCCATTCTAGGTCCACTTTTATTCTCTTTATTCATCAACAACCTACACTTAGCAATCCCTCAAGCTACCTGCATACAATATGCAGATGATTCCGCGCTCATATGCTCAGCCAACTCCACATCCAAACTACAGTCTCTAACCCAGACAGTATTTAACACAGTAGAGACTTGGTTCTTAAAATGAACACTAAAAAAAACAAACTCCTACTCTTCACACCTAACAGTAAGTCCCCCCTATAAATTTCTCTATCAAATTGAATAATGGCACACTTACAACCCCCGACTCTACCACCAAACTGCTAGGAATCATAATTGACAGCAACCTTACCTTTGTGCTGCTGTAACTGACATTCCTCTCTTGCCACTTGTACTGGATAAAATAATTTAATTCAACATTGTAATGACACATTATGTCAGTATTTTTTGTTCACTCAGTATTTTTCTGCCAGTTTTATTTATGCTCATAAATGAGATATATACATGTAAGTTGTACATATTTTGTTTTATTCAAATGTCTAATTCCATTTTTGTGTTGTAGTCGTTAAATATTATACATGCTTCCAAAGATCATTATTTTCTTTGTCATTCTTTCTCTCACTCAGCATTAAAATTTCCTTTCAGATAAATCTATTTGTGAAAATATTATCCGAGAGACTGAACTGCATATACATTAATCTAAAAAATGCTCTGTTTCAAGGAAAATACAGTGTAATTAATGCAAGAATGTTAGCTAATGTTGACCTGTTTAATCTAAGGAGGCTAACAGAGATGAATTAGAATATGACCTGTTGATACAAGGAGGTTAAGTATGAATGACATGTTTAAGTTAGCATCTGTAGTAGTGGTACAACTATCAAATAAGATACTTTAGTATTAGAAAAGATTTTGATGGCAGCTGTGTCCCATCTGATCTGCATAGAGTGGTGCATGCTATAGTGTGACTGATTCTCCTCCCTTTACTGAGGGGGAAAAACTTTTAAGATTTAAAACAGAAGGACTTCACCTTGTGTCTAGAGCTGCAACATATGTGGGAATATAACTAATACAGACTAATTTTCCCAGATCTCAGAGGCTAAAACTTTACTGTGAGATCATGTTTAAAGTACCTATATATGTTTTTAGTGAATTAGGCAGATGGTTTGGCTCACAAATATGATGTATCATATCTGGCACTTAGGATTTCAGTTCCTGCTCTACACCAGGTAAAGCAAGATGTGCAGGGAGAGGGTAACGGTCAGTTGCCAATCAGGATTTGCCACACCATGCAAGCACTCAAGTCCTTGCACTGCAAGTATACATATGAGACAGTCTTAGTATACGAGTCTAAATGACATGAGATATGCCTTCATGGACTGTATGAAGACAGACGTAATGGAGCTCTCGGAATATGTATTTGACACTGGTATGAACCTAGCAGTATTCTAACCCCCACCAAGAATTCTGTTGCAGTATGAACAAAAGATTGTTGATTTCAAGAATTGGATTAGCTTCCTTCTGGTGTCATTCAAAGGGGGTAGAATATATATCAGCCTAGGAGGAGATAGTAGACAGCCCCATCTGTTTTGCCAAGGGTAGTTTGCATATCTCCCACCTTTCCCCTCAAGGCTTTTGTATATTGGCTAAATATTTGTCCACTCTCATAGTGCCTTTTTTAGTCAATGTCAGCCTTCCAAAGCTTCCAACCTGACTAAACAGAAACTTGATAACAGTGATGCATTGCTCTTAATGTTAGGAGACTTAACAAAAAAATCACTTCCTATAAACACTTCTTACCCTAGAAAGTATAAGTATATGCATCATCACAGAGACCTGGTTCAACACCATTGAAATCACTCCACCAGTACAGGGTTTCAGTGCCTGTCACATGTTCAGGCTCACTGCATTAGACAAAGGCACTATAAGAGTTGGTGTCTTCACACTTTAAAATAAAAAAAACACTTTATTTCAATACTCGTTAGACAAGATAACAATGTGGAACTCCTTGCCATCCAATTCATTATTAATAAAACCCCTTATCATTTCATAGTTAAATATAGGACTCCCTCTGTGCCCCCATTGGCTCACACCTCCTACCTAACTAGAATGGAGTCTTGATGTATTAAGCCAAATATTATTCTCCAAGGAGATTTCAACCACCCATGCATAAACTAGGTGATTTATACATCCTCTAACATGCATGTCTAGAGATTTATGAATACAAATTCCTTGGACCAGTTAGTCTACACCTCAACCAGGAGTGATAAAATCCTGGAATTGGTCCATGCCAATATGGGGCAGCTTTGATCCAAGGATGTAATCATTCCACTGTACTTGACATTCATTAGCCCAGTCAATTAGTACATTGCCTCTTTTGGTATATATGTGTTGAAACACTTGTAATAACTGGAATTACAACATTTTTTTCACTAAAAAATTAGGGGCCTAAATCATAAAAACTATATAGACCATTTCAAAGCCTTGTCCCTTTTCTCAGTATCACAGAGGTTACTGAGAGATGACCTCTCCCTAGTGTATTGAGCTTGAACAGACACTATTCCTTCAGACCTATTACACATTTGTAAGTCCAGTGGTATCATAAACACCTGCTCAAGTGATCTCAATCTGTTTTGTAAAATAATTACAATATGTTGGAGAGATAGGTATGTATCAACACCAAATGAGGTAAAGTACATCTCTTACTCTTCTAAATTTAATTTAGACAAATGGAAGGATAACCACAAATTCATTCCTGGTTTAGCACCCATGTACTTCATGAATAGGGAGAAACATGTAAATGTTCCAACATATCCTTGTTCATCCCACCTCTAGGTTATTGATATTCAAAATATAAGGGCTAGAAACTACCATGAGAATGTAAGGCTAGGCTTCTGAATATCATCACATATCAATAGTCTAGTAAGTATCTATAAACTTTTGAATATATACGTATATAAATTTGTGTGTGTGTGTGTGTGTGTGTGTGTGTGTGTGTGTGTGTGTGTGTGTGTGTGTGTGTGTGTGTGTATCGATATTTACAGATATACACACATAGACAAACAGCTAGTTATCTGTATATCTGTCTGTGTAGATATAGATATATAAGAAGACATGAACAGCACAAAAGTGTCAGTGGATGTCTAAACCTTTTAGTGTGTCCAGCAGTGAATTAATTTGGCACCTTTTAGAGTGACAAGCAATGAAATGGTGTGCATTTGCATAGTCAAAATGCAAGTGACACCATTAGTTTTCTGTCAGTTTGACCCATCTGTGCTGGTGCAGGGGAGGGAATAGCTGTCAAAAATTGGCCTGACCCCTCCCACATCCAAAACCACTCTGCATCTGAGGAGATGCTGCAAAGTAGTACCGAAAATCAGACAAACATTTATAAGGGGGGCTTTGTGCTACAAAATCCTATTCATCAGAGACACCAGCTGTTCTCTCCTCTGTAGTGCTGAAGTTTTGAGATTACTGCATAACACAGAAAAGGGCCATTCCTGGGATGAGTGAATTCAGAGAAATTGTTTTCATTTATTGAAGATAAATGCTGATCAGCATCTTCTCTCAGTTAATACACCCAAAATGAAATTTGGCAAACTACGTTACAAGCACCCAGTCTCACTAAATTGGAACAAACTCCCCTTCCATATTAGATCCAACCTTTTCTTTCCCTGTTTTAAAAAGGAGCTTAAATGCCACCTACTAAACTTGAAATTATGCCGTTGCATTGACCACACGTAGTCTTAGTCTCTCCCACTGTATAACCTGTTGCAGCTCCTAACTCTTTCTTTGTTAGTAACTTCTGCTTAAATTAATCTCCTAAACCCTCAGCTCTACTACTATAGCCCTACTGTAGCCCCCTCCCATTCTCTTATCCCCCACCTCCTATCAATGTCTATACATTGTCCTTCTTTTGAACAATGATTATCTTTTTGTTTTTACTCTCATATGTAGTAAATGTTAATACACTACTATCAGTGCAACCCTTAATGTTCATAAATTTTTTTCTTTTGTTTTTCTCCTTATAATTAATTTCATATTTGCAGTCTTGTTTTTAATAGTTTTTGCCCTGTATGTTTATTTCTGCTTATGTTTGTTGGGGCTCTCTGAAAATGGGTTGCTTACTATCAGTGCAATGCAAATAGTTAATAACCTTTTCTTTTTTACAATTATTTTGTATTGCGATTGTTATTTAATATTTGTATATTGTCACTTTGTTTTTATTTATGTTTGCTGGGGCTTTACCCCTCAGGTCTCCACTGAAAATGGGTTTGTTTGCAAATTCAGTTGAACTAACCCGGTTAACAAATGTGAAATAAATAAATAAATAAGATTTAGCAAGTTATGCTTGAGCCATGTCTTTTGTCAACAGAAACAAAATGTCAGGTTAAATATGGTTTGAACTGGCAGTTGGTTTAAATAATATGTTACAAAAATGGAATCCTACATATTAAAATATACTAGTTTTGTGATTCAGAGAGTACTATATAGTAACATAATGAAGCGTTTTGTCTAGTAAATGGTCTAAGAAAGCAAGATGCAAGAAAATACATTCCACCATGCATTATTATTTAACTGGTTTAACTGTGCATATTTTGTTAGCCAAGCATACACTTTTATTCTGCCCCTGTACATAAGAATCAGAAAGATATAGTTAAAAAAAGGAATCACTTTGATAAGTTATGGACTATACATTTAGGACATAGTATAGCGACGTATATAAAATAGTAAACTGAAATTTTCATTATTAACTGCACCTCTGTAATTTTCTTTCTGACCCCATGGGAGTGAAAGATCTGAAGTGTTAGAAGGAAATCCATCAACACAAAATTCTGTTAAAGAAACTATCAATCAGATTATTATACACTCCGTGGATACCTGACTGTACATTGAGCATCTGCATATGAAGATGGCAACATTTCAGCTAAATGTATTTCTTATCTGGATTTCTAAAAATAAAACCAATTGCAGGGAGGCAGGCTGAATGCATTTGAAGCCTTGCTGAAATGTCTGTTGCCTGGTGTGAATCATGCTGCCACATATTACAGCATGAGGAAATGCTGAACCATGAAGAGCTCACCATGCAATCTGTTAATTATCCTTCTGTGACTCCTTAGTGTATTAAATTTTAATGTGATGCTCTGACCCTTAGGGTTATCATTAAAATTATGTTTGCCAAGTCCTGAATGCTTCTCCAATGAGCAGAATGAATTAAAAATGTGAATAAGCTGTATGACACAGGGCCCAAGTATTTTCACAGCGGATTAGGGGAAAGAGCAACTGTTTGCACCGAGTGCTTCCAGCACTGTGTATCTGCAATAATTAATTATTTACACTGTACAAGCCTGAGCTGTTTGCAGTGCATTTTCGATGGAGACCTAACTGCTTGAAAGGTGGTGTTACTGTGCACTGAAGAATTTGAGCATAAAGTTTCACTAGCAGCAAGCTGTTAGCATAGGATACCAAACAGTGTGTGGTAAACATTAAAACTGGGTTATTATCAGACAATGGCACCACAAGGATATTTAGTAAAGTATTGTAAAAAATCAGGATTGCACCATGCATCTAGGATAAGGATAAGTGAGTGGGGGTTGACGATATAGGATAATAATAATAATAATAATAATAAAAATAATAATGCAACTGTTGTTTGCTGAATACGTGAACTTTTCTGTCACAACATGAACTAGCTTCAGAGCAATAAATTAAAACAGGCTGAACAAAATTGCAGAATTCCAGGAAGTAAAAAAGTATTGAATGTGGATAAGGCTGAAAGAAGAACGGAGAGTCGCTGATATGACTTTCAGTCTGTGTGCATTGTTTTTGACTGAAAATGTTTTTTAACATAAGACTGAAATATGGGGATTTTCGGGAAGAAAGCATAATGCCATTTTGCAGTGGTAAATAACACAATGATTTCAGAGAGACATGGCTCGATAGCAGTTCAGCATGCATGAGTGATGGCATGGCACTATCATGCCAGGGAGAAGGCAGTGTAATGGCAGCCCTAATAACAGCAATAAAAATGTTGATAAAGTTAAAATAAAAGGAAAAAACACCAAAAAAGCAGCACATGGAGAAATACAGATTTATATAGTGCCTTAGTCCCACTTATTTAACAGACTTTTTAGTTGTTTTTAAATCATCTGGACTACTGTTTTTGTAATGCTACCGACATGAACTTGCTTTAAGCAGTCATGTCACCCATGGAAAACCATCTAACAGGTCACATTTCTGATGCTGTATGCATTCACATGACACTGAAGGGCCACACAGCTATGGTATGAGCACTGATAGCAGCCCATATGAGAGTAACACAGCAAAGTGACAAGTCATTTCATCATATAAATGGGAAGGAAATAAGGAGATAATACAACGAGAAATGAGGAAGAATAAGAAGAGGAATATGCAGATGGACAACAGGAAGGAAGATGGGAGGAGGAGAATTTGCTTTTTGGTACATGTGCCTATTTTAAATTTTATGAAGGAGATGAGAGGGAAGGTAAAAAGGAGAAAGTATAAGTGGGAGTAGGAAGGAGGGCATAAGGATGGAAGCAAGGGCAGGCAGACACACATTAAAGGTAAAGACTGATAAGGAAGCAGTGACACTTGGGGGGGCAACAGGGGAAACATACAGACTGATAGAGGTTGAGCACCTCGTGAAGGGGATGAATAGGCTATAAACAGAGGACAAGGAGTGACACGAGGATAGGGAACACAGTGATGGATGATAGGGAGGGGTAAGAATGGCCTGCATGAATGGCCTAGAGGAAAACACACTCACATGACAGTCACTTCCGTGGATAACATTATCGGCAGTTGCCACCTCTGGCTACATGGCCATGCAACTCAATCAACTACATAAGGAGATGCTGCAGTGAGTCGATGCAGGCATCGAGTCACCAGTCCACCTCAGTACTCAACATCCACTGTATTTCTCACCAGGTGGCTCATAAGAACCCTTCCACACCACTCTAAGATAAGGAACCTTCATTTCACACTTCCTGAGAGGTGGCCACAGAGGCCATCAGTAAGCTTTCTGGGTTATTTTCCACAAGGTGACCTTCAGTATCCTGCAGATATGCAGGTTTGGAGACTGCTGGGGACCCAGCCATAAGCATATTTGCTGGTACAGAGCACTGCGACTGCCACCTCATCACAGACTTCACAATGGCTACTCCTGTAGATAAAATTAAATAAAATGAAAAAGTGAGAAAAAAATAATAAAATAAAGGGAAGCAAATGCAATCTATCAGTACATGCGTAGTACATTTCATTAAAATAGTACAGTACAGTACTGCATTGGCTGCAATACACTACTCTTACTTCTGCCTGGAGTGTTTGTCACAACACCATAGACAGATCATCTGTTTGTCTGCATATCCTGGGCTGCAGGAAAACATAAACTAAACAGTACTTAGCACAGCATACACCTGAAAAAAGAAGGCAATCACAGCAATAGGTGACAGGCCCAATGTAGTGTGCCAGGTAAAGTACAGAATGCTTACAATAATGATAATATGGCTCCCTCTTCCTAACTCCTTTTTCTCTGTGGCAGACAAGGTTTGGTGGTATCTCCACAGGTCACTATACTTGTGCCTGTACTGCTTGCCACAGTGGGGGATGCCAATGCCTCATTTAATGCCCTGTCAAGCTAACACCTGGCATAAATTTTATAGTGGGAGCCCCTCATATTCCCTTAGCAGGTGCTCCCTGTGATCCTTGTGCAGCAGGTCTAGGAAAGTCTTATTCTGTGATCCTTGTGCAGCAGGTCTAGGAAAGTCTTATTCTGTGATCCTTGTGCAGCAGGTCTGGGAAAGTCTTATTCTGTGATCCTTGTGCAGCAGGTCTAGGAAAGTCTTATTCTGTGATCCTTGTGCAGCAGGTCTGGGAAAGTCTTATTCTGTGATCCTTGTGCAGCAGGTCTAGGAAAGTCTTATTCTGTGATCCTTGTGCAGCAGGTCTAGGAAAGTCTTATTCTGTGATCCTTGTGCAGCAGGTCTAGGAAAGTCTTATTCTGTGATCCTTGTGCAGCAGGTCTGGGAAAGTCTTATTCTGTGATCCTTGTGCAGCAGGTCTGGGAAAGTCTTATTCTCTTTGCTGCAGCATGTTGGAGCCCTGCTTAACTCAGTGACTGAAGAGGCCATGTCCACTCTGCCAGTCTAAATGTGCAGACAAATGGTAGTAGTGCTCATGGTTGCACATACTGGACACCACATGGCATGTATTTCCTGGCAGCATGCTATTGTGATGCAAAGTATCAATACTTTCACATTATAACTGTAATTCGGGGACAAACATGATAAACCACCTCACTGTGATAATTACTGCACTACGAGACCCATTTTAGAGCAGTAAAATGTAAGTGCCATATTTTGGGAGACCTCATTACAGCTAGCATGTTACAGAATCAGAATACAGTGGATAACAGAGCACACTGTCAGAGCATACTCATCCTTTGGATGAGACATTAAACTGAGGTCCCATCTTTTTGAGTTGGTGGTAGCTTAGGTGGATGTAAAAGGACTTATGACACCTACTGAAAAGAGTAGAGGAAATTCCCCACTGCCCTTTTCAAATTTCCCATAGCCCCTGAAAAGAGGCTACCAGCCTAGTGGGACTAACCTGATCAACAAAGAATAAATAAGTCAATAAAAATATAGGCAAATTGACAGCAGACAGGACTACTGGTAATAAACCTCAGGACTGCAGTAATTACGTAAGGGTGCATGGAGGCGACAAGGACAGGAAATGAACATAGACGTATGGGGACTAATACAGCACTGGACATGGTATAGGACTAACATGCTGGGAGGTTCAACATAACAGGGCCCAGGAAGCAGAGCAGGACAAGCTGAAGTCCTGATTGGGGGATTGCACCTGAGAGGGCACAAAATACAGGGCAGGACAGGTTGCAGTCCTGCAAGGGAGTGCTCAGCCTAACAGGATGCAGTTTACATGGTCAGTCCAGGTTGCAGTCTTGATGAGGGGCTCACCCTGGTGGGGCACAGGGAACATGGTCAGGTAAGGTTGCTGTTTTGCTATGTAGGGTTTGTAACAGTATTCTGTATGTATGTAAGCTACATGAAATGCTACAGGGGATATTATGCGTCCAGTAGCCTGGGTACAGACTGTGCTGTGGGATGAGAGCAAACATGGCTATTATGTTTCTAATGTCACACCATGTGGCATTGTCAGAATGGTGACACCATTATAACATACAGGGCTGTGACCACTAAAAGGGGGCTGGTGACATTTATGAGACAATTGCCAGCTGCCATAGGCAGTCATGCAGATATACACTGACCCACATGTGTAATCCACAGGTTATATAGATTTTGTCACGGGAATGAAGGAACAACAACAGTTACAAAGGTTCACTACACAGGAGACAGAAGTTGTTTTATAAGGCATATGAGCATCTGGCATGCATATCCTTGAATACGGTAAAGAAGACAAGGATTTCAGTGATCAGGTTTGGTGGGGAGAGGTACAGGTCGTCAGTATAATGGGTTAACATAATAAGACAATAATACATGTACATCACAGGATCACTGATATGTTAATGTCTTCATATAAGACCAAGGCTCAGGAAACTGTAAGGGACAGGTTGAATACTTGGGGAAGACCACCAGCAAAGGGACATCCCATGGAGGTAGAGGAACTCCTGAAATTACTCTCTAGGAAACATGAAAGAGCCAAGTCTGGCTATGGTTTGGATGTGTGAAATAAGCTAGAGATGGCTACCCAACTATCTGTAGTGAATAGCATATGCCATTACTGTAGGACAGTGACTTGCAACTTTAAAGGATTTACTTAGACAATCCCGTAGGCATATCTGTCATCCAGGGACATAAGGTCTGCAACAGTGATGACTTGCAACACAGTGCACATATGTGCCCACAGGCTATGTAGCTGACTGGCACATAGCAATCTGTCACAGATATGATTCAGCATAGCCACAGGCATGTTGTTTGCATACATTCACAGGTTGCACTGGTCAAGGTCAAAACATGCCTGACATCAGCAGGTCTCCCACGTGTGAAGATAATGGCACCATGTACATGACACAGAACAATATTATCTGTGCATTCAGAGTACACACATATTACCTACAGCTGAGATGATGGTTAAGGCATAAGATGAGCATCCAGCATCCCCTGTGTTTGGTATAGGATGTTCCTTCCATGCCAGCCCCACCCAAGCTCTAGAGGTTTCACCACCATAGATGGCATCAGTGGGCTGCACTGTCACTAAGTTGTGAAAAACAGCAGGGGAAAAGGATGTCGGTGACTGTTACTGACCTGTCTCCAGGACATTCCCAAACATAGGTATCACCCTTGGCATCAGTCAGAGGCTGTGCACGTCAGTGAAACAGGCATAGACGGTCATTATTCACACCACGTCAGAGATGTTGAGTATGCTGCATGGTCTGTGTGAGGAAGTGCAACTACTTCAGGGACTTTTGGACCTCCTGCAATGCATGCAGAGTGATATGATATGCAGGGGTCTGAAGAAGACACACCTATTGAAGGCATTAGTGATCCAGGTGGCAGCCACTGGTACAGCCGTAAGGATGAGGGTAACTGACTGCCATGTGAATGGATGCCCATTATTTCATCAGGCTCATATAGATAGCACACACCATTCTGGCAACAGCATCACTGGCCACTTTGTCCATCCTTGTGGCTGATGCTGCTCCTTCTCCACCATGAGCACATTATAAAGGGCAAGCCAGTAGGGGTCCTACAATTCAACACCATCACTCTCCTGTAGTCCTGCAATGAGCAACACCTACCTATGCCTATTCATGGGGACAAGGATGATGGCATTCTACTGGAACCCCACAGGATCCAAGCACAGTGGGGTGCCCATACATGCTGCTGACATGATACACCATCTCTTGGACATGATACTTAAAATCTTGATACTTTGAGGCTATGGGGTGCACCCAGCCAGCCATTGTAACACTCTTGGAAACTCAACCCCATCATTAAAGGATGTGATCCCTGACTTGCCCCAACTCCTAGTTGAGTGCATGGCCACTGCATCCACCACCCATGGCTGTTCCAAGTATTTTAGTGTTACTATACCACACCCCAATTGTGCAAATTATCATGACACTGCCCTTTCTGGGCTTCTTCCCTGTGTGGTATTGTCTAATGTATATCATGGCCAGCCATTGGATACCATGGCTGTGTTTTTGCATATATTAGTTTTAGTCCATGTTGTTGTTGCTACGGCCCATAGCTGTGGACCAGCTACTGTCTCTTTACCAGTGCCAATATGTAGTGCTTCTCCCTCTGCCTCACATGCAACTGGTTCCACTGATGACACCTAAACTGGCTCCTCTCCTGCTGCTGCCATAGGTATGTCAGGCAGTGCTACAGTGTCCACCTATTGTGCTTTTCTAGCACAATATTATGCAGTATGGCATAGGCCATAAGTCTCTGGGTATACTGCAGTGCACCACTAGATGCACTCAAGCAGTAGAAGAGGGTCTTCAGAACTCTGAACATATGTTCAGCAATATTACATGTCTGTGACAGTGCAGTATTATATGTCATCTCTGCTGTAGTCTGGGAGCTGCAGATGGGGGACATCAGCCATGGTTCCAAGGCATATCCAGCATCACCTTCAACACACAACAGTGGACTCCAGTGTGAGTAGTTTGCTACCTAGGTTCACAGACCAGTATACTTAGGACCTGAGGACTCTTTCCATGACAATACGTACACCTACTAACTAGATGACCCTATGGAAAGTGAGCTTGCATGGGAACTGTTTGGATGGCACACAGACACATTGTATATAATACCCTATGCACTGCACACCACCTGGCAGTTGCAGAAGTGTAAGCCCTTCCATTTGACATACCAGGCACCATGTGGAGGAGGTTGGGGCCTGATAACAATGTGGGTGATGTCAAATGTACCTAAAGCCTCCGGGAAACTGGCTACGTCATAAAATAGCTCCATAGTAGTGCTCTCTGCTTTGCTGTCCATTGAAACCAAATATGCTCCTCCACATTCTGTAGGATCACCAAGAAATTGTTGGAGAATTCACAACGCTGGTGCCTGTGAAGTCCTAATATGTTTCCTGTTGGACACTGAATGGTCCCCTTAGAAAGGATGGTAAGTATTACACAAACATTCATGTCCACTGAGATAGGCAGTCTATGAGTGGTGCTTCATTCCATGTGAGGATGGCACATGTTTACTAACTATCATATGGCGTTTATCTGTCCATTGGTGTGGAGATAGTGGTATGTTAGCCATTAGTGAGCTCTTCAGTGAAGCAGAGGGTGAGGAAGTGCAACATTGTTTACACTTGTCATTTGCATATGATGCACAGAGAACTATTTCTCTGATAGAGTGGTTGCATTTCTAATTCAGCCCCTCCTTACATGTCACCACTTACACTGTTTGCATAATGCCCTGCGCAGTTTGTTTCTGAAATACTGCTACCGCTTATCAAAATTCTGTTGTTTCCTCCCAGGGACCAATTGGACTGGCATAGCTTTCAGAATGTAGGGGGATCATACAGTGAGGGTATTGTTTCTGTGTTCAGTACTCAGCTATTGCACTGTACTGGCAAAGAGGGACTTATTAAGGAGGGTCTTGCAATGTGTTTTTTTTTAATATTTACTCCCTTGTTAACCAAGTAAGCCTAGTTTACATGAGTGTCTTTTTCCAAGGTCAGCTCAGGAGTACTGTCTGGCCAAGTGACTTGCTTATAGTCATACAGCAGGAAAATGGAGGTGGAATGAATCAAACCTTATAGCTTCACTCCTAGCGCTCAACCTTCCATCTCCAAAAATGACAAATACTGCCTCTCATAATGTGGAACAAATGGGCAATATGTAGAACACTTACACAGTTTACTAACAACTTCAACTAGGAAGCTCATAGAATAGTTAAAGTTCAATTCTCGGTTGGGGTGCCTTCTATGTGGAGTATGCATGTCTTCCCTGCATTTGCATGGGTTTCCTCCAGGTGCTCCGGTTTCCTCCCACATTCCAAACACATGCATCTATAGTGTTTCTCCCCGGGTCTCCACTGAAAATGGGCTCTGTCCCAGTTGGACTTTCCAGGAAAACAAATGTTAAATAAATAAATTACAGGAAACAGCTCATTAACAGCTTAGAGCCTTAATCCTCTGTGCTAACAGACTGGCTAAAAATGAAGCAGTAGAGTCCTCTGATGCGGATGCTGCAGGCAATTTGTACAGTACCTGAGAGGAAGAGAAAGCATCTTCTGGTAAGAAGCTCCGTAAACTGGTATACTAGGTAGGGTACATTTGTAAGGAGGTAATGAAGAAAATGCGTTTGGGTTTGTGTAAAGCACTTACTTCATGAGGATGGAATTTGGATCCTACGTATCATGGATCAGCAAGAAAAGGCAAGAGGGCTGGTAGTGTAGTATCAGTTATGGATGCACTCAGGGCAATCAAGGTTTCAGAGGACACACAGGCAGGCTGCATGCGCTGCTACCTTTTACCTTCATTTCTTAGTTGGAACAGTAATGTGAAGCACAAGAATTCAGTGTTACTGATGACTGACTAAACATTATTGTAGAAATTGAAGGTTTGTATGGCAGAGATGGCCAACATTTATTCGAAAAAGAAGTCCTTGGAGGAGTTTAACATACACTGTAACAAACAAAGTAAGGTCTCTAAGAAGTTCAAATACCAAACAGCGCTTAACATTTAACATAATATAGTTAAGCATTTAAAGTAATCTAAACTGCTGTATTGCAGTATCTATCCATATTCATCACATGCATAGCAGGAAATTCAGAAATAAAATCTTGTGATGGAATTCTCACATAGACGATAAAATAAAAACAAATAAAAAAAAAAATATATATATATATTTAATAAATTGCTTTCTTGGCACTAAATGGGGAAATTAGGAGAAGCTAAAAAACTGAAATATAAGGGTAAATAGTGGGACAAGTTAGCAACTTTAAGTATCTGGGAGGGGTGGCTGAGGAGAAGGGAAGTTTGAATGAGGAGGTCAAAGCTACAGTCAGAAGTACTACAGCCAACTGTCGCAAAGTGTCAGGGCAGTGTTTGATAGAGGAAAACCAAAGAAGTTGAAACCATGTGCAAGCAGTGAAATAGATTCTGGGACAGTGAAGGGAGAGCAGCTGAGGATACTTGAGGTGATGGAGATAAACTGGCTCAGATCAGAGGATGGCATAATGGTTAAAGTGTTTACCTTACAAATATAGGGTACAGGGTTTGATTCGCACATGGGATAATTGGCTAGGCTTGAAATGGTCCACTAGGACAGTTAGCCTAGAAGTAATCTATGAACCTATGGATAGTAGAATGCCCACTGTGGGACAGACAAACAAATAAGGACATCAGCACAGATGCCAAAATAGCCCCAGTTACAGAAAAGTTCTTGGAGAGCAGATTACAGTTTTTTTGTCATGAGTGGAAAAAAAGAAGACAGTTTTGTAAAGCAGATTTAGGAAAGAGAGAAAGAATGCAAGATGAGTCAAATATGCCCAGCCAAGAAATGGATGCATTGTGTGAGAGAATATCTGAGGCAAGTGGGCATGAGTGTTGAAAATGGAGGAGAGTGGCTCTTAACGGAGAGAAGTGAAGACAGATGACATAAAATCCAGATACCGTGTAAAAAATGGGAAGAAGGGGTTGATTATGATGATGATTATGATGGTGATGATGATGATGATGATGATGATGTTCATGACAAAAACTATGACCTGAGAAGTTATGCTGCACATAAATAGCCTTTAGTAAAATACCCCCTGCCTCAAGAAATAAAATAAGAATTCTCAATAGCATTTTACTATTTAGAAAAAAGCTTAAAGCCCATTTAACAATGGAGACAAGTTGTGATTGCTTCAGAGCTCCAGGACATCACACCATACATCCCCTCTCCTGATACTGATATTAATCCTACAGATCCTCAGTGTTGCACATAGAATCCTCTACAACAAACAGCTTGATTCTTATATTAGTGTAAATGTGTACCTATGTATTTATCAAACATTTTCCATGAGCTTAACATACTAATTAATGTAATTGAACCAGTCCTCCTACCTGTTTAACAAATTAAAAATAAAATAAACAAATAAAAAAATACTGTAGGCTTGGAAAACAAGGAAACTGTGTGGTCCAAATAGACCTTACTTTGTTTGTTACAGTGTATGTTAAACTGATAAATATAAATAAATAGTATAATGGCTAGTTGAGAAGCAAATAAATGCTTGACTCCAAAGAAAAATGCTTGTCAGCCCATGCCACCTCCATCACCAATTACCAAACTTTGACTCGTGGGCTAAGTAAAGGAGTCAGCAACTAAACTATACATCAGCCTACTGATAGCAGAAATAATAATTCTTCGAGTTTCTTTCACACTCTGTTACCTGAGGCAGGACATTAACTTGTAGAAATCTTAACTATACTTTCCAAAGTCAGTTCCAAAATCATTAAGGAACATACATGATACCTGAATAGTAAGACAAAACATGATATTAGTTTAGTAGTTAGAACCCCCCCCCCCCACATTATATACTGCTTTCCTGAGGTTCAGGCAAGTATGATAATCTACAGTATGGGGGTAGGTTTGATACAATGATTAAGGTCTTCACCTAATATGCAGAAGGTACATAGTTTGGTTCTGACCTTGGGTTATTGACTAGGCTTAAAAAAACTCTTCAGAGACTTGCCCTACTGTTTGTCATGGTGGTAGGTTGGCATTGTGGTTAAGGTATTCACCTTACAGACACAAGGTGCAGTGTTTGTTTCATAGTTGAGGTAATGGGTTAGGCTTAAAATGGCCCACAAGGGCAGCTAGTCTAGTACTAACCTATGAACCACCCATTTTCCAGAGGCTGCCCCATCTTTGGAATAGACTTCCCATACATGTCAAACAGAGTACCTCGCTGACCCTCTTCAAGCGCAACCTTGATGAGTGGATGGGAAACCACAAATTTGTCCCAGGGGTTCTACCTGTGTCACTCATTGACAGGGGTAACAGGTGCTGACAGGTTTCTTTTTTGGGGATAAACTCTTGGCTAAGCTTGTAAGGGCCCCAGGCCCATTAGCCTAGTAACCTCCTACAATCCTATGATAAACTTCACACTAGACATGCTAATTATATAATGAATGCATAATGATATTAATTTAAAATCCATTCTCTTATTTATTTTGGCAGCTGTAACATTACTGAAGAATTGCATCATGAGCATACAATTTGGCTACTTAGGTTAGATAATTTTAGTCCTCCATTTTATCATTTCATCTGTTCCATTTAAAGAAAAGTTTTTAAATGACAAAAAGCACACTTAACTTGGGTACAATTGCAGGTCCTTGAATTAGGTGTGTTCATGTAACATCAGCTTAGAAAATGCACTCAGTGGGAATGTGACTCTGTGTGTGTGTGTGTGTGTGTGTGTGTGTGTGTGTGTGTGTGTGTGTGTGTGTGTGTGTGTGTGTGTGTGTGTGTGTGTGTGTGTGTGTGTGTGTGTGTGTGTGTGTGTTTCTGTCTGTCTGTCTGCCCGTCTGAATGTACTGTATTACTGACTTGCAGATTTATTTGTAATATGGAAAATGGTGTAAACAGTGTGATTCATATGGAACTTTGCAGAATGCCAGCCAGAACTGCAGAAGATCGAGTCTCGATGCAGCATATGAAGCTCCCGATTCTGTTAAAGCTCAGAGAGACTGTCGCCTGCGGCCACACTTCAGTGACCCAATGCCAACAGATGCAGTGAAAAGGAAACAACTGGAAATGAAGATTGCCGCAGTAGCACGTCTTCAGGCACAGAGACGCCGCCAGGAAAAGGACACAGGTACTGCTCTCACTAATGTGCCATCAGGTTCTATAACTAGTAGATTTATTAGTGCTCTGTTTCTGTCAAGAAACCAGCATGCATGCATTTATAGTCGAATAACATAAGCTGTGAAACTAGGGAAATGCATCTCACAGTATAACTGGTTTGTTCATTTTAATATCACTGTCTGTTGGGATTAAATTCAGGCTGTTCTGAGGAAAAATTACTTAAGGTGATAGAAGCTGTTTTCTTGATTACAGTTTCTTTGTTTTCATATCTGGTGTTTTAATTGTAGTTATGAAAAAAAACTTGGACTTCTCTAAATGAAAGACTCTGCTTTCTGATGCAGTACATGAATGTTGACAATGGTTGTATGTCAGGGACTTGAAAATAAATAAATTATACAAACCTCTTCAAGAGGTTTTGTATGGATTTGTTTTATTTCCTTTACTTTCAGAATTCATTCATTCTCTTGATAATGTGCTTTTGAAAGAATGTAACCAATGCAATGGGTGTTTGTCCTTGAGTAATTAATATTTATTTATTTTATTTATTATTTTATTTTATTTTATTTTACGTTTATTTACTGGGAAAGTCTGACTGGGCAACTAGTCCATTTTCAGTTTTGGCAGAGGGAAAAATCTCCACATAATACAGAAACAGAGAAATAGTACATATATAACTGATTTACATGTCCTAATACAAAACAGAGAAATAGTACATATATTACAGAGTTACATGCCCTTGTATATACAGAAGATGTGCAAGCATCAAATAAAAATATACAACTTTATGCTTTTTCACATTCTCAAGTTAAAGTTTATAGAGTTAATATAGGTATAACGAGATTAAAATTTAATGTAATAAGATTAAAATTCATCAACCCAGCTCAGACAAGGAAAAAGGAGATCCATTATAAACTTTATCTGCTGTTCTGTGTAAATTACTTACTAACCAGGGTCAGTACAAGAGCAAATCTATGGATTAGAAAAGTGGGTTTTGAGTATTTTTTTAAAGTTTGACGTGCTAGTATTGGATCTTATGTTGAGGTAAGGAATTGCAGATTTTGGCTACGCATTTAGTGAAGGGCATCACCAGCAGCATTCTTACTTTAGGTTATGTTCAGTAATGATTTGTTACTAGAGCATAACACCCAGTTATTTGAGCAGTGATTAAGTAGGTTTTGAAGAGATGGAGTGTTTTCTGGACAGTTAAATATTTGATGGGCCACGCTAAGTTGGTTGCAGGCCAGTAGACTGGGGAATTCTAGTCATGAGAGTTGTTTAAGGGCCAAGCAATGATGGGATCTGTAAGTAGAGTCCATGACAAACTTTGCAATTTTATTGTGGGAAGTGTCTAGTTTACCTAAGTAAGATCTCATTAGGTTTGTGAGAATGGGAGATGCATACAGGAGGGTGGAGACAAGGTGAGTTCTTGCATTGGTAGCCTTTGTGTTATTAGTTAGGTAATGTTTGCTCCTGTATAGGGCTTTTTTGTGTACTTTTTTATTGCTTGGGCTGTAAAGTGTATGTTAGATTTTATGTTGTAATCTATAACAACCCCGAGGAGTTTGGTTTCGGATACTGGAGCAATAATGGTATTGTTTGATGAAGGAATTTTGAATGGTGAGAGGGGGTCTTTGGCTCTTGTGGGATGAAACAGCATGAGCTTCCTTTTATTAGGGTCAAGTATGGAGCATTAATAAGATGCTCTGCAGGATGGAGATGCTGTATCACACAGTATCTGTCAATGGTGGAGATGGACACATCCACCTTGGATGCAGAAGATATGCAACAAGGCACTATGTACACCTTTGTGAACGCTGGTATGATAATGGCACATAGGTGAGAGAAACTCACAGATTGTTGTTAAGGATTCATAGGTGGCCATGGAATTGTAATACCTACAGGGCAGACATATGACACCAAATAAAGATAGGGGGCCCATGTGATCCATGACATGGGCATTTATTTTCTATTGTTGTACAGCTTTCCAAATGTTGATGTTACTAATATCCCTAGCATGGCTAACATCACCATATACATTTGCCACTGAAGGAATATGACAATTCAGCTAGGATGTGCACATACTGGGAAATGTGCAATAGCACTAGTGGGCAGTTCCACTCAATAAAAGTGGATGGCTACCAAGTAAAAGAAAATTATATCATAATTTATGTGAGCTGACACACAAGCCTGAATGTATGTATTGTAAAGCCTGTTATAGAATGTCCCAAGATCATGGTCAACAGCCATATTCTCTTTATAAATGTATTAGATATGTGCAACACATTATGGTAGTCTGATAAAAAAAAAGTAGCATACATATATTGCTGACCAGATATACACAGTACAGTGTTTGTGTAATCCTCCCCAACAACACATAGATAGTTAAACGTTTTATTCATCCCTGCATGTGTAGCAGAAGAGTGACAATGTGATTCCTAGAATGGGATAAAACAGTATTTCACAGATTTTGCGGGATGCTGTTTGATCCACTGCGTAGCTATCATATGAACACGTGCATCATTGCTATGTGATAACATATTGCATTGGACTCATCAGGGTTGTTGGGAACATGGCCCTCCATTAGGCTTCGGAGTCTGCTGTGTCACTTTTGTGTCTTGCTGCACCTCCATCCTGCATTTTTGTAGATTATTGTCCTTATGCATTCTTGATGTGCTAATCTTGGAATTATTTATGTTATACTGAACAGGTTATTTCCACTAGGCCTGTGGCCTATCATTTTCAGAGAAGGCACAAGATGCTTCTGGCCATTATGGCTTCCCATTGACCATGACTTCATCATTGCTGTTTTTTTCCCATTGCCATCTTACTGATGGATGTTCGAGGCACTACCCACCACCTTCCCTCGGCTGCTTCACTGTGTGAGCCAGCATCACAGGATGTGCTATCATTCAGCACTGATACAGATGCTATGTCAACATGTACCTGCCACAGTAGCACCCTAGTGACGGGATACCTTAATTAGTGCCTTAAGGTCTATGATCAAGGTGGTGATATAAGTGAACTACATTTTATGTGAGTCATCCCTGAATCGCTCCACCTGTTCTGTAGAACAGTCCATATTGCTCACACTTGAATCAAGCCCTTAGATAGCTATGCTAAGTTGCATGTTGGCATTTTCTTGTTGGCTTATGTAAGTTTTGGTAACTGATAAGGCCTTCTAAGTATATGGTTTACAGACGACATTCAAGGAGAAGTGAGTGGTTATGAGGATCATTTAATCATATATGTAAGCAGCACCAATTCTTACCCTGACCAGAAAACTTGACCTTGAGAAACCTGAGTCATGCTGTAATAAAATTGCCAAGTTTGCTAACAACTCCTCTTTCAGAACCCACCACTGTCAGGCTATAAGGGACCTGCAATGGCTAGAACTTTCTCAACTACTCAGTTACCACCAAATAATCATTGCCTATAAATCCTGAAACACCCTGATAAAACCCCAGCGCTGTCAGCTTCTCACTCACTACAAAGCTAATTGCCCTCTCTGTTCCATTGACAAATCACTACTCTGTATCTCAAGGGCTAACAATAATACTGGGAAAGTCCTTTTCTCCCACACCATATCTAGAACCTGAAATAGCCACCCCTGTTCTCTGACTTCTGCATCCACTACCACACTGTTCAAAAACTCACTTAAATCACATCTTATGAGCACCTGGCTATGTCCATCTGTTACACAGCATTTATTTATTTTGCTTCTTCATATACCTGCCTTCCTAGTATACTTACTGTATGTATGCTACAGTACCACAACTCTAATTTCTTTATCTCTAGCATGAAATTTCTCTTGGTAATCATATTGTTTTTTCATTACTTCATATATTGTTGATATTCTCTTTGTCTGTTTTACATTTCTGTCTGATTGTTATGTAAATGTGGAGCTTTTCTCCCCGGGCCTCCACTGTAAATGGACCTGGTCCAGTCAGACTATCCCGGTAAACAAATGTAAAATAAAATACATAAATAAATAAACAAATCAAGCTTAGCTTTGCATAATCTAGTTTATAAACAGTTTATCATTGCCTTAGATTACATTGCTATCCAGTGTTTGTGTGACAATACGAGATACTGCCAACCATGCCAGGAGATGTAGGGCAATGGATGTGTAACATATGCCAGCACAGCTAGCTGTAATTTTGTAAAAAAATTATATGTCATTTGTTTATAAAAATAATTTGTACAGATGCTTGTGCTGAAAATGTATTTGTGAAGTTTCCTTGGGGTGAAAATGTATCAACAGTGGGTCCTGCTGGAAAGCAATGAAATGTGCATGCATTGTTGTAACTCTTGAAATGTATATGTTGAAACAGAGGATACTGGACGAGAAGAGGCTAATCTCAGTCCAGCCAACTTTAAAATATATCTGAAATTAAATCATTTTAGGGATTAAGCCATCAAGATGTTATCCCACAGTTTTGAATGGAGCCAGCAATGTCTTTGCTAGAGAATAGTTTGTAGCTCGGGTCTATATTACATATTCGAATGCTTAAATGTTCGAATCGCTAAAGATAGACCTTTAGAGATCGAACATTAAAATTTTCAAATATAAATAAAAATGAAAAAAAAAAAAACTAAAGGGTGTAAGCAGGGGCAACCCCCATGAGGGGGGCTGTGCCCCCCACACACCCCGCAACTTAAATATACCAACTCCAAGATCACGCTACAGTGTAGGGAATGGGAAATTTTCCATTTCTGCACTGTAGTGTACTGAAATGCAATCTCGGAGTTGGTATATTTAAATAGCGGGGGGTGCAGCCCCCCATGTGGGGGGTACAAGGGGCTTGCCCTCCTGCGTAAACCCTATCCTTTTTCTTTCTTTTTTTTTATATTTTTTTTTTACATATTCGAACAATTGAATGTTCGATCACTAAAGGTCGATCTTTAGCGATTCGAACATTTAAGCATTCAAATATGTAATATAGGCCCTGTAGCTCCTATAGGAAGAGTGGACTGGTTTTGTAGTTTTATGGCTTCCAGATGCTTTAATAAAACTTAGCTAAAAGTCTAGTGTGTATTGTAGCACATAGGTGCTAAACTCTGGCAGCTTCTAGTGATGGGGGATAATGCGGGAAACAGAGTCAGATGACCAGATGTGTGTGATGTCATTCTGTAAGCCAGAAATAATATTTAGTTATTAGTGGGAGATTGCTGCCAGTATTCTGTATTCTGTCTTGGATGGGACAACAAGGACCACTCACCCACATCATCTTGTCCTGCTCAATTCAGTAAACAGGAACATTAATTCTCTAGATCAGTCAGGAAAATATAGTGAGAATAGGTAAGTATTGTTTTACTGTAACTGTGATTCTTTCCAGCTGTGTTATATTCAATATTTCCTGTCACTGAAACTCTGGTGTTCACTGCAAATTTATATTTAGTATTTTCTTGTTCTTTTATTATTATTAAATATATTTTCCTTGCGGCTGTTCCTTTTACAAAATATTTAAGCTTTGAGAGTATTTGCATATAGTTATCTGGTGATAACTCAGGCCACTCCTGAAAGCCTTGCTGTTGGTCAACATTGCCATTTGTATTAATATTAATTTCACCCAGAAAGAGCCTTATAGTAACTGACTGGTGGCAGTGAATCTACCTTATAATCAGGGCAAAACTGATAGAATGGGTAATCTGTGCCACCCTTTCCCAGGTGTGTGTGTGTGTGTGTGTGTGTGTGTGTGTGTGTGTGTGTGTGTGTGTGTGTGTGTGTGTGTGTGTGTGTGTGTGTGTGTGTGTGTGTATGTGTGTGTGAAAATTAAATCTCAAAGAGTGTGTGTGTCAGCTACTTGGAGCAGGGATACAAAGCAGTGGTTTCACAGAGAGGATGCTGAACACAGCTGCGCCAGTGGAGAGCCTTACTGGGGACCTGGAGAGAACAGATATAGAGAAATCTAGACTGTGTTCCCTGTGTGATCTTAAGGGAAATTGTGCTTGATGCAGAGAGGTCTGCATCTGGAAATACTGAGTGTATCCATTTGTATTCCAAGTGAATGTCCCTCTCCAGTGTCAGTGGTGAGGATTCAGGCTCCTTGATTTCTGGCCCAGGGCGGGGACGTCACAATTTGCATTAAGATGTATAGATCTGATCTTCACAGAATTCTCTGATTATGTGATACAAGTACAAGTGAGTAACATTCGACTTTACTTAAGAAAGCAGAAATAGATGAAGTTCAAGAAACAAGCAACTGTTGTCAGTCAGATGTTTCAAATAAAGCATTCAGTGCCTGGCTCACAGCTGTAGCAATACATTGTAATAGGACAGCTTCCCTCCATTGATAATGCAGTATCAGACATAACACATTGTCATTCCAAATAACAGTGGAATCTTATTAAACTATTTTACATCCACATTAATATGCAATCACATCTCTTTTAATAAACATTTTGGTGTGTTGTTCTCACTTCTTATGATTTCTATACATCCCACTGTCATGTTATACATTTTACAGGAAATCCTACTTAAAGATGTAATCCAAGGAAACTAAAAAGAATGCTAAAAGACAATATTTAATTTAACTATCAAGTTAAACCAGGCAAATACACAAACCATCATGGAATAAAAAGCAGCTTTATAGCAATTTAAAGTAAGTTCTTCATCAAATTTCCTGAATCACACGATGTGTCACTGTATTATATTTTATAATCATGTTTACTTTAATTTTGTCTGATGTAAAAATGGCACATCTGTTTTTATTTGAAGTATCAGTCTTAATTTGCAGCAATAATAGATACCTTAATGTACAGAGTTAAATGCACCCATGCTAGATTATGAATGTACATCTAATTAACATTGGTGAAAGGTTCCTGTGTACTCATTTTATTAGAATGACTCATCTGATCCTAGTGAAACAAACACTCACAGCAGGTGGTTCACTGTCAGAAACAACCAGTGCCAAATATAAAAGTAATTAGTAACATAAAGCCCATACTACATCCAGGTTTCTCATCTAAAATAAAAACATAATGTACCTAAGCTCTCTGATTATGGATGTATTATTTGCAGCACATATTACTTTCTAAAATACCTAACTATTACTGAGGGCCTTATCAGACTAAAACAGCTTGCAGACGACATTTATGTATTAGAAAAAGTCAACTGATTAGGTAAATGAAATATGTTCTAGTTAAGTAACATCACAGACAGAAAATGTACAAAGTGTGGATGGGATTAAGAGACTAAGGCTAAATCTGTGCAATATATTCTGTTCCAGGATGACTGATTTGCATGGTTTGGACTTAAGGTGATAATAGAAGAGACGTGCAGTTTACATATGTCCTTGCATCCTAAACATGTAGTTTGTTTTCCTTCTGCACAGTGCTGCATAGTGAATCTTAATAGCCACTCTTTATTCTTTCCATTGTACAATATGCTTATACATATGCATGGATACAGATGTACACTTGGTAGAATTGTACGTACTCTGCACTAATATGCATGCACCATTTTTTGATATTTAACTTGCTGCATAAAATAGTGCATGCTATACACTTTTGTGGTACACCTGCATGTCTACTGCTGTGCAGCATGTACTGCTGCATCCGCTTCTTAATCACTCTTACTACATGGTTACCATATTTACACAAGGCATACACTCAGAATGTCTACTCCATAGCAAGAATTGCGCAATCCCGTCTTCAGCAATTGCTGAATTGCTGGAGCTTTACGGACAATGCAATCAGGTTGCATGATCTTACATACTCTATAACGCATCTCTGAATTTGGACTAAGAAGTGCATTAAATAATTTCATCTTTCTAAAATCCTGTTGTTGTAAAACTATTTTCAGTCATTTTTTTGTCTTTAAAAAGCATAGTTCACATTGCCATTATAACTCTTTCAGGGACAAAATGTCTGTATCACCCTCACATTCTTATAAGCTACTTCTGCATTAAAACAAAAATGCACCTTAGGTTCATTATAACAGTGTTTAATAAGCATGTTTTGTTATATACAAATTGCATAATGACAGGCCATAGGATTCATTCCTTGGATATATGGAAATATCTAGAAAAGCGCTCCAAGGTGTGTAATAAGAAACAATAACCAAATAAATACACATTATTGGCATGTAAAAGGAAGAAAACAAGCTGTTATGTGGCAAAACCAGCTCTTCCCCTCCATACCAGTCTCCCTAGAAGTACCCCAAGGCTCCATCCTGGGGCCACTTCTTTTTACCTTCTTCACCAATCAGCTCCCAAACAGTATTCCTAAAGCCTCAATAGTGCAATATGCAGATGATGCCACCATAATATGTGCAGCCAAATCAATTGACATCCTTCACTCCCTAACACAAGAATGCTTTTCCCTAGCAGAAACTTGGATTACAAACGAAAGGCTCATTCTGAACCCAAGTAAAACAAAGCTAGTACTCTTTAGCTCCCACAGAGCCACACCTCCCCACTGATTCTTTCTTCATCTCCTCCTTTAACAAGAGCACAATCACCCCCACAAATCATGCCAAATGCTTAGGGGTTGAAATAGATAATCAACTTAGATTTGACCTACATATTTCTATGACCATAAAAAAGTACATAAAAAACTTGGCCTACTGTATCGCAATAAAATATTCCTCACTGACCACTCCAAAACTATAATAGCGAAGACTCACCTACTACCCACCCTACTTTATGCCTCCCTCGTGCTTACAAATCTCCGCAAATCCAACCTAAACAAACTTGATAGTTGTTATAATAAGATAGCCAAATTCGCTACAACCTCTCCCATCAGAACACATCACTGTGAATGCCTAAAAAAACTCAGTTGGCTAGAACTACCACTACTACTTCAACTCAATCAACTATCACTAGACCACAAAATAATACATAACTCTGAAAACACCCCAGCCCTACAAAATCTTTTCCAGCCCTATACAACCGCCAGGCCCTTGAGGTCTGGCACACAAAACCTTCTCAAAGTAACCAAATATAACAATGAAGCTGGAAAATCTGTGTACATCCACTGTATAGCAAAAACCTGGAACTGCCTTCCTGCCCACATAACTGACAACAAATCCCCATCACAGTTCAAGAAACTTGTTAAAACTCACTTTTTGAATAATCGACTGTGCTCCTGTATCCCCCGGCTAATGTCTCATTAGAACACTTCACCTAACTTAAGTAACTCTGCTAAGTCAACCAATCATAGTACTGTACCACTTAGGACTGTTAATCTACTGCTCATCCCATTTCTCCAGGAGTTAGGGAAAACTACCCCAGCAATGTTGAGCTCTCCATAAGCAACTGAACCCAGGAGAAGACATATTGTAAATCAATTTGTTATTTTTCTCAACTAAAACTAGGTGAAGACATATAGTGAATCAATTTGTTATCCTTCTCAACTATAGCGAGCATCATCTGCTCTCTTGGAGACATACTATGTCTCTCTGCTTTTACTCTGATAGTAAATCTATCACAGGAATCCTAAACTTAGAAATATCTTCTAAAATTTAATATTATATTGTAGAGAATGAATGTATCCTATCTGTTAGTAAATATGTATGTCAAAAATCTCTTCTATGGAAATTGTATGTCAAAAGTCTGTCCTTAAAACTATGTTTTGTAAAAAATTATTCTCTTGGAGCTTTTCTCCCCGGGCCTCCACTGAAAATGGACTTGTAATCCAGTTGGACTCTCCCGGTCAACAAATGTAAAATAAAAAAAAAATAAAAAATAAAATAAAATGTCACAAAGGAATGTACAAACCAAAAAATAAATCAACCTTGAAACGACTTTATTCCAAGAATTGTATAACTAAAATATGTTGCCAAAGGTTTAAGTTCAAGTGCTTTCATCCCTCAGATCTGGGACTTCATCAGAAACTAAACCTTAATTGCATATCCTGTATTAAAAGTGTAACATGTGATGTGTACAGTTCATGTTACTAAAAACAGCAAATAAAATCTCAAGATAACTAAAAAACATTAAAATCATTGCAAAGTGGATCTCATAACATGCAAATTGTGTACCAACCATTAAACATTAAATGCAATCTACTACATAATTAATAAAACTTAACGGTCGTTAATCATTCCATTAGAATATGATTTTCAGTCTTGCTGCTATCAGTCTTAATAAGCTGTTGATAGATACCCTATAATTTAAACCTGGCAGCATGGTAGCATTGAAATCCAACTTCCTGATTAATTCTTTACATTCAAGTCTGACTTCTCAGGCGGTCCCCCTCTAATGCTTTTCTGGACTCTCTCTAGTATAAAAAATAAAAAAAATTTACTATTTTGGCAAAACCTAGAATGCCTATAAATGTCATATAAATGTTCCTGTATCCGTACAGCTAATTGTCTTTCAGACATACATATGTAAAATGCCTCACAGTAAAGGCAGCTTGCCAAGTATACAGTCCCACTAGTCATACAGTCATAGTGACCTAAGCAAGAAATGGTCCTGTACCAAGACAGACTGAAACATACAGACCATCACTGATGTATGAACACTGCTTGCAACGGCCGCATTTCCCCATACATGGAGCTGATGCAACCATTTTCAACCTTTCACCAAATTCAACAGTAGTTTTAATGTTGTTAAATAGCTCAAGGTTTTATTTATTGTTTTTTAGTCACATGAGCTATACATTTGAATTTTTACATTTTTAATATGAGATATGCAATTAAGTTTAGTTTCTGATGAATTCCCAGACCTGAGGGATTAAAGTGCTTAAACTTAAACTTTTAGCAACATATTTTAGTTACACAATTCTTGGAATAAAATCATTTCAAGGCTGGAAGCATTAAATTACAGTGGAAAATACAATTTGCATCTAAGCCAAATGGTATGTACTAAATTTTAATTAACTATAAGGTTTTATGGGTCATAAACCATTATGTTATATAATTTGCTTGCATGGTCAAATTCCTAGTTGGCAATGTAGCAGTGACAGTCAGTGGAGTTTTCCATCATATGGGCTGTGAATGGTTGAGTTTAAATGATGAATCACTCAAGTTCTAAGACTGAATAACCAAAGTAGTCTTGTTTGAGCACCCTGGCAAACCATTTGGTTTACCCAGTAGGCCTCTGCCTAACAAAACTGCTGTATTTTTGGTTGGGCAAGTTATATCTTGCTGCTAAACTAAAATGAAAGGAAGACACTTGCTATGCAAGTAACTGTACATTACCACAAAAGTACATAATGTGTATAATTTAAATGGCTAACTATCTCATTTACCATTTTTCCTAACTTAACACATCTGATGCTGTAACCCTGTTATTTGCTCTTCTGGACCTATCCTTACCCAAGACCCAGTGTTCTCCATAATCACCAAACTCATCAGAGAAATAGCCAAAAACATTGCATGTGAAGTTGAGCAATTTGGATTGCCCTTTACATCAAAATGTCTCCTAATTTTAGGATACCCAGTAAATTCACCTCCTGAACATAAATGTAACTATATAAAATCTGCAGTCTGCAGTGCTATTTTTCATACTGAATAATGTACCATATTACTGATAAGAAAATCTGTATTTGGTTATAAGATATGATTACTTATGTACATACATACTTACATGGATGCATATGATTTATCCCCAGAAATGTGCATTTATAGTATCAGTCATTAATGAAAATACTGAATTCCGATAATGTCAAAAACAGAAAATATCCACAACACATTAACTCACCAATATCATAAAATAAAGTATAACATATAAACCAAACCAACAAGAGATAAAAATAAAAATAAGCAGAAAAATTAAGAGCATTACATGTATAAACCTAATAATATAGAAAAGATTTTCTGAGAAGGGTTTACTCCTTTTATCTCTCTGACCTACCTTTTCCTATTTATATGTTTTAGACACACTGTAAATCTTGCCCTGAATCAACTGTTTATGCTAGTTGACATGTGACCTGTCTGACAAAAATCCGTTTACCATACATGTTCTTATCAAATTTGGCTTGAGCAAGTACTAGGCTCCTGCAATTTCTTATGGTTCACCTGGTCTGCTCAGTGCTTCTATCACTATTGGCCCCACTTTTTCTGTCCATCTCTGTCAGGTTTGTCGGAATACCTGTTATGTTTTATTCTGAACCATCTACCATGGAAGTTTTTTTATTCCTGTCAACCATTTTCACATCAAGACTCTTCGTTCTACAGATGGTGCCCTTTATAGCTGCATGGTACAAGATATACGCATATACTACACATATAACCAAACACAACCTCCTCTCTAATACCCAGCATGGTTTCATGCCCCACTACAGTATACTGCCCTCCTCAAATTCACCAACATAGTAAACCAATATAGAAATAAGGGCAACCTTGTTTCTTCACTTTTTCTTGACCTTTCCAAAGCATTTGACACAGTGTCCCACCAAAAACTCTTTTCTAAACTTGCAACACTAGGTCTCACTTATCCCTCTCCCTCTCTCTCTCTCCCCTAGTTACAGTTATTTATATAATTGTCAGCAGGCAACTAAATGGCAACAAAACGTATCAGCATTTCAACCAATCTCTGTTGGTGTTCCCTGAGGGTCAATACTTACCACCTTCTGTGTAATATTTTCATAAATAAACTTTATACCACTACGACACTTGCCACTCTCATACAATATGCCAGTGATTCAACCCTTATCTGCTCTATGCCATAACAAAATTATAGGAAATCACTCAAACATCTTTCACTGACATTGAAATATGGCTAAAAAATTATAACTTGCTGCATAATGCCAAAAAAGCAAGCTCACGCTGTTTACTCCAAAACAGCACCTTAACCAGAAATACACATTTCATATTACCTCAAGTAATAACACAAAAACACAAACCATAAGCCAAACTAAAGTACTCAATGAGTCATAATAGATGACAACCTCAAATCTGATCACCACATACTTCATTCCATCAGGACAACTCACCAAAAACTCTGCTCCCTCCATAGGGCAAACATTAACTGACAGATCAAATAAGGGTTAACTTAGCAGCAACATATCTCCTTCCTTCGTTATTGTACACTTCCCCTAGTCTTACAAATATAAACACTACATATAAAACTAAACTAGCCTCCTGCTACTACAAAACAGCTAAATTTGCAACCAATCAACTTTATAAAATAGACCGCTGTCTTGCATTAAAACAAATAAACTGACGAACTTCCAAACCAGTTGAAATACTAACAACTAATCATTGCCCACAACCTATTGTACTCTAGATAAATGCTCATCATTACAAAATTCACCACTGTTCTATTCACCCACTAGAGACCTTGGCTCTAGCAATAAGCTCTTACTATATATCAATAAGACAGTCTACACTGCTGGAGACTCTCTCTAGTCCCACTATGTGTCAGAACTCTGGAATGAAATCCCCACACAGTTAAAACAGATAGAAAACTTGATAGTTTGAAAACTTTGCTTAAACAGCACCTGTGCCAAAGATGGCTGTGCTCTTCCTGCTCACCCGGCTAGCCTTACTCAGATTACTTTTCTCCAACTCTTACAGACGCTTTGCTTCCCAGTCTTTGTACCTTATCACTCTTCCTCTTTCTCTCACACCACACCACTAAGTACAATTCCTCCTCTGTTGATTTATTCTCCTCCTCATTTCAACAATTTCTCCTATCATATCTGTCATCATCAATTTTTCAGTTATATTGCAGCATGCCTGTCTATAAAGTATTGCTACCTCAAAAACACCCAAGTTTGATCTTTACCCTGCAGCCATCATGCTGTAAATGCACTAACTGTTATTGTATTTTATTTTTCTGTTCAATAATTTGCCAAACATGTTAATTTTTTCTCTTGTCTTTTGTGTTAAAATGCTATGTCCATGTAAGAAATGTTTAAAAATCATGTAAATAAGCTCATGTAGATGCTTTACCCTGCAAGTGTAAATCTGCATCATGTGTAACTTAAATATGGAACTTTTCTCCCTAGGCCTCCACTGAAAATAGATTTTACCCACTTGGACGTTCCTAGTCAACAAAGACAAATAAATAAATAAATACTGTCCTGTGATAATTTTGTAGGACAAGATCATGTTCTCCTTGTATATCTATATATATTTTCTCACAGTACATGTTCCAGCTCTCTCAGCCTGTTTTCACAGCAATTCCTGACTTATTCTTCACTTTCCCTGTTATGTTACGTTACTCTTTCTTTGTATCTGTACACCTCGCAGTACTTCACCAAGTATATCAGGTGTATCATCACTAGTGCTCTGTAGTACCCTATCCTGTCCTGTGAATCTGTCCTCCTGAAGATGCATGAATTCATCTTACTCTTTTCTCACTGCTCTGTCACTCTGATCCAGGTGATTTAGCCCTACCATGACTACTACACTCCTTGAAGTCCTTATCTTATTCTCTTGTTTTGACTTTTACTCCTATAAATGACAGCACTTCTGGATGTCTTAGGTCTAATCATATCATTCTGTGTTTATCACTTACTGCTGTCTTGCTTAAACAGTCTGGTCATTGCTGAAAAGGGTCCTCAGACCAGTTCAATTGCCCACTTAACAAATATACATAAATAAATAAATATCCAATAATCCCTTTGAGAATGTTGCCACCTACTTGGAATAACTTACATTTTATGCATTGATCTTTACTTGCCATCTTTTTGCTTATTTATTTAGCTATCCTTTGTTGACCTGGTTAGTTCCATCAGGCTATTAGCCTGTTTTCAGGGATACCCAATATGGTATTTATACTATTAGGGGAAATTTGGCCAAGACATTGGGGAGCTTTACTTACTCTTTTTGATAGGTGCCATGGGATCTTTTACATTGACTTGAGCTACTACTAACTCAAGCAAATGTGGCCTCAATTTAACATCTCATCAGAAGGATGACATACTCAGGAATGCAGCACCAGCTCTTATGATGTACTGCATTGTCAGCAATTGATCTACCTGGTGTGGGAATAGAACCCACAACCTTCTAAACCAAAAATAAGTGCACTACCTGTTCTGCCACTGACACTGACAATGTAACTTATGCCCCAAGTTTTGTTAGACCTCCTCTTTAAGCTTGTCCTCCATACTGTAGTGTAACTCTTTTTAGTGTCATCTACTTCCTTTTTTCAATATCCACTGTCATGCCAGACCAGAATATGTTAAGGAGGCACACCTCTCAACTGTCATGATTTTCACAAAATGTCCAGATTTTTGCCTCATATTTGTGGTCTGTTCCTCATAAAATCTGTGGTTTCTGGCAAATTACTCAGAGATGAAGTCACTAAATAATGGCATACATTTTGGTTTCAGACTTCATATCTTTCAGAAAATGCATGCTAACACAAATCCTGTTATTCTAGCAACGTCTGAAGTTAAAATCTGTACCTGTTTTGGGCCTTTGTTGCTCTATTATTTTAGGATTTATCCTGAGTTCTTGCACTAAGAGGTTGAGAGGTATGCAAGAAGTACTGGTCCCAGAACTGATTCCTGTGGCACTTTGCCACTTCTTTCTGTGTCCTTCCAACCACAGCCCTAACCAGCTTGCCATTGTATTCTCCATCAAAACAATTTTAGTTTTCTTAGCAACTACATGGAGCAGAATGAGGCACTTTACTGAAATTCAGGTAGGTGAATATCCACTGTTTCCCTTCAGAGATAGCTGCTCTGCAGGTAATTAATGAGCCTTTTCATGAGGATTTTTGATATCACTTTACCTACAAAAAGGTATACTGTAGTTAGTGTAATTGTTTTGCCCTTCGTTTGTACAGCAGAACCACTGTGGTGCATTTTCATTGACATGTTATATCACCTGCTGCCAGTGAGCTGTTTTGTGCTTCTGTGATCAGATCTAGGAGAACTACTTCTTATCTTCTGATGAGCTTGGATGAATGTCTCTCCAGTCACTGGGCTTTATCTCTGAGCCTTATCTCTAAGTACTTATATTTCATTTTATTTCTATTTATTTTTTTAATATGGATGTTGGTATGCTTCATTTGTAGACTAAGATCTCCCACATTTATTATTCTTTCCCTCCCTGTCCTCCTCTATTGCCTTTCCTTACTTCCTCATCCTCCTTTTTGTTTGCTTTGGGTTTTTTTATATAATGTTTGTCCTCCATTCTTCTCCCCTCTCACTTTAACTTTTAACTCCAGAAAACCAACCCTGGAGCACTTCTATTTTCTCCTTTTCCGGTGCATTACATTTCCTGTCTTTACTAATTTATATTTCGGCCCTTTATGCTTCCTATTTATCCTATAGGCTCTGCATTCTGGTACTGGTGCAGCCCTGCCATTGTTGACACGTTTCCATGATCCCCACTATATTTACTCCTCCAGCTCTACTTCAAGTTACATTTCAGTTATCTTTCTTCCTATGCTGCCTGCTTTTGGAATGCCTATATCCTGTTTTCCTGATATTCCTTGATTCCTTCTCTGCCATCATACTCTCTGCCCATCCTTCCTTATTCTGCTGGCTCCACTAAATTTCATGTTCTCTTCCTTTAAATGATCTACCTTCCCCATCCACCTAGAGCCATGTTGCAATGCCTACTCTCTGTTTAAGCATGACCTTTCTTTGATAACTGAAGTGCATCCTGTGTCTGGGTAGTAGTAGTCTGTTCAGCACCCATACGATGTGCCAGTCTTCAGCAATTTTATACTCTTGCACCACTATAATCCCTCTAATTGCCTTTACTTTTTGTTCTCTTTATGATGGCTTTAGGTACCAGTTGCATTTCTGGGAAGGCTGCTATTCTCCACATTCTTTCTAACCCCCTACATATGTTACCACTCCCGTCCATCATATGACTTCAAGTACCATTTTCTCTACCAAGGCTTTGCACCCCCCCCCCTGCACACAGACTCACACACACACACACACACACACACACACACACACACACACACACACACACACACACACACACACACACACACACACACACACACACACACACACACACACACACACACACACACACAAAATATAGACAGCTATATCTGAAGTGCTGCATAGCTTTGGTGAGTACTCTAATCATGGCTTGGTCTGCCATGGCTGAAGTCAGTCATACATCTGTTTCAGTTTGCTGTAGATTCTTTCAGTCCCTTGTATTATCCACCTGATTCCCCGTGTACAGAGTTCCCTACCACCAATATCCATCATGCCTTGACATGGCTTAGCCATTGTTTTCCACCAACCTCATGACTGCCCCTTAAGGACTCCCCATTTTACACTGATGATCCTCTTTCCTTCCACCTGGTTAACACTCCTTGTTTGCCCATTCATTTATCCTTGCTTTTTCCATCTGGGCCCAAATACTCTTTCTCTTTTCTTTCTCATATCTACCTTGCAGATTCCAGTTCAGTTTAATGGAATCACTGTTCCATTGTACTTTTCCAAGCCCTTCTTACCCATGGCCTCCTCATAATGACTGAGGTATTACCTATGTCTTTCTTCATTGCTCTCCTTCCGTTCTTGAAGCAAATACTCCATGTTTAGCATATGCCTTCTTCTTCTTCCTGTTTCCTATTGTCTATACATTCTCCTTCTGCCAGTATGCTGTATGCCACTTCTTCTTCTCCCTTAATAACAGTATTGTCTCAAGAACTCTCTCACCACAGTGCAAACTAGTTACCCTTGTCCTCTCTATTTGTTTTCTATGATATCTCTACAGTCCCCTTTCCAGATCCACTCAGTTGCAGCTATCCTCTAATTTCCTATTCCCTCCTCTCTGTGCCTTTCCTCCCATCCTCAGGCTTGTACCTTACCTCATTCTTTTTTCTCTCTATGCCTGTCCTGCCTTCTTCCTTCAGCTCTTTATCCTCTACCACCATATCTGGACTTGCCTCCTCTGTAACTACCCTCTAGCATCTTAAGCTCTCTTAGATGCAGCACATCACTATCAGCATTTCTAACTGTCCAGCATTCTGCTCCTGCTTCCCCTGTTTCCTAAGTCACACTGTTAACCCACAACCAACACACCTGAATCATGCCTTCCCTTCACCTTTCCCACATTGTGCCCCTCTTCTATGCCATGTTACTGTTTTCATCCTCTTACCTTGCGTCCCTGGGTCATCTTCCTTCCTGTTTGCCTGTTTTATCTTATCTCTTTTGCCCACAACCACTTGTCTGCTGCATCTGTGTACATAGAAATGGACAGCATTACCTGCTGCTTGCATTGTAAACAGAATTTAAGATAACTGGGCTGGCACTTCTTACTGTAGCTCTCGTTTTTCTGCCATGATTGGTTAGTCACATAAGCTGTTAAATAATAAAATATGTTTGCTACTTAGATTTATAATCCTTTGCTTTAATACAATGTAAAAATATCTGAAGGGAGTATTTAAAACTGAGAAAAGCTGCTTAAATGGCATAAAACATAAAGGTACAACAAAACCCATGCAACTAAAACAACAGATGTGGCGGTGAGGAAGACAGAAAGTAAAAGGCACAATGAATGACTTCAAGTGTCATATGTAAGTACTTTTGTACCTCATGAATGCGAGGGTTCTGGTAATCATCAATGGCATATCTCGAAGTTTCTTTAGTGAATTTAATAAAAGACTGCAAATAAAGGTTATATTATCTTTTTCTCCATTAAAAACCAATGTAATTGGAGTAAAGACACACTGAGTTAAGAAGAGCTTCCAGATCATTAATGGGACAAAGTACAAGTTAAGCCACCAGTGCATTACTAACAGTTGAGACAGGTGGCAGAGGTTTGATATAGTCTGCAAGGAAAAAGGCCATTCACTGTATTACAAGTGGCAAAGCTGAACACTGAGCTAAAAGAACATATAAAATTAAAAAAAAAACTCATCACAAACAGCTGATCTGTCTTTTTGTGTATTCACAGGTCCTGTTTTGGCAAAAGCCAGCACAATCGAAGAATCCATCTCAGTCCTAAAGCCCATAGAGAACAGAACTTGCTCAAAATATTTGCAGCCAACCAGGCAAAGATGGAGCAAGCTAAGCAGCCTTAGTGCAGACAGTGGAATTGTGGGACTGCAAGATGACAGGGAGGATAAGGATGATGAAGAGGACAGTGACAGGACTATGAGCTCTGCAGATGTGGAGAGAGTGGACAGTGGTATAGGGACAGCATTAGCCAAGAACTGGAAGAATCGGATACCTGAAGTGTCCACCTCCCTGCAGGTCTGGGAGGCTCATAGACCATGCACTGATTGTGGAGAAAGAGACTTTACATCAGATTTTCTTGCTGAAAACAGAAACAAAAGAAAGGAGAATCTCTGTGAGAAATGTGCAAAGCGCAGGACAGAGCGGAAAGAGGCAATCTTAGAGTTCATAAATACAGAAACCAGTTACGGAGAGGATCTTAAGATCATCAAAGAGGAATTTTATGTCCCAATGCAATCAGCTGGTCTTCTGAGCCCGGAGCAGCTGGCTGTGGTGTTCAGTAATGTGCACGAGTTAATAGACCTTAATGAAAAATTCTCAGAGTGCTTACAAGAAGCCATTGATCAAGCATATGACCAGGTTTGTATTTTAAATTTGAATAGTGATACAGTCTGTATTTTTCATTACCCAAAGGCTTCTATAGTGAAACAGTAGTGGTAAAACAAAAACTTTGGTTTCGGTAACTTAGTAAGGAATTCCTCTCAGTACAAAGGCACACAAATGAAAGTTATTAATATGCCAGGTTTATAGTATGTATTAAGATACGTTACACTTTATTATGTACTCTGTTTAGCATGGCATTATAGATTTTGTTAGATACATAGTGAAATGCATCAGATGTCCTTAATACACTCTGAAAACAAATAAACAAGCAATACACGTTACATACATTAGTTACATATGAACCTTAATACAACAACCTTGTTATGGCAAGTTTCATACATAAAAGCCTCATTGTACCAAGCTTCAACAATGACCACATGCTCATAGAAACAAATACAAAACTAAGAGACACTAAGTACAACTGCTATAGAATATAAAACATTACAACTACCAATTTCTTGCTTTCCAAACACACATATTAGACTGCAATGCACTGGTAATGATAATTAGAAAGGAGTACTTCTCTTGCTAAGTACAAAAGCCAAAAGGCATTGTGTGCGGTACCTTATAATGCCACTGGAACATTCCCTGTCTCTTTAAGGTATTGCTCGTTATGCTTCCTGATGTAACAGAAAAACAATGAGAAAAGTTATATTTATTACAGCTTTGCTGGTTTTTGCAGGGGCATT
Organism: Protopterus annectens; assembly: GCF_019279795.1. Taxonomy (NCBI): domain Eukaryota; kingdom Metazoa; phylum Chordata; order Ceratodontiformes; family Protopteridae; genus Protopterus; species Protopterus annectens. The sequence continues at coordinate 1,580,472,403 of NC_056737.1, read as the reverse complement.
ATTTACAAATTATTTAGAAAGCGTCAATGTTTCAGACATGGAGAAGGTGAGTCCTTTTAGTCATGTATTCTAACTGCTCTGCTACAGCTAACATTTTTGATTGTTTTGTGACTCATCAAAACTCGTATGTGATTCTGATAAAACTTGACAGCAGCATCCGGAAGCTACATGTACTACAATTAGATTAGAAAGAAAAGCACGCAGCAGCAGATGAATCCTTTGGCCAATGCATCAAACGTAACAGATAAAAAAAAACTGCTTCAGGAAACACAAGAATTATGGGTGTTTAATGCAGGAAAAAGATGAAAAACACTTTACCTAGAAATATGAGTATTTAATACAGACAAGAGATAAAAAAACACAAGCTCTCAAAGCTTTCCAGCTCTCACAATCTCGCAATACACATGTACGTAAACACTGTTTTTTTTTTTTGTGTAATATATATATATATATATATATATATATATATATATATATACACATATATATATATATATATATATTATACACACAGACACGTACACACACACACACACACACACACACACACACACACACACACACAAGCATGTATTTTGATTAAATTATTTTTACACTTGCAAAAGCCTTGAGAGCTTGTGTTTTTTTAGCACTTGCTGTATTAAATGTCCGTATCTCTAGTGAATGTGTTTTTCATTTCTTGTCTGCTTTAAACATCAGTATTTATTGTTTCTTTTTTTTTTCAAAACAGGTTTATTGTTTTAACATATAAGAGAAATATCATAACAATTTTATACAAGTAATTAAAAATAGAGTATTTATTGTTTCTTGAAGCCATTTGTTATCAGAACTTCAGTTTGTTATGTACATAGAAAGGATGACCTTTTAAGCTTCAGTCTTGTGGTGAATTTCATGAAATCCATTTCTCAAACACATAACCAAACAATAATGCTGAGTGACTTAATCATAACTCGTTTATTAAGGCATATAAGCATGCAGTATTTTACATTATATTTTGTCAGATAATTCTATTAATTAATTTCCTTTAGGTGGCTATTTGTGATGTCTTAGCAATTCCCTTAGTGCTCTTTGGATACTTTCTGGAAGTGCTGTTATTTTTGTTTATTTCTCACATAGTCTTGGCATGCTGCATAAGTTTGTGTGATATGCTGATATGTAACTTGTTGACTTGATAGGCCTGTGGTTCAGTACGATAATTTCTTTATTTTTTATTTATACACTCTTTTATGATAGGATAGATGGGCTGGCCTGGCCCTTTGACCCTTTTCAGCCATAGCCCTGTGTTTGCATTGTGAGAGCTTTTGCTGGTGTTTGTCATTATTTGCTCTGTGTCATAATCATTCGTCTATGCAATTCATGCAGCTTCTTTTGTGCTTTACGATTGGCGCTTGTTTCATTCTAATGGCATTGCTCTTTCCATATCTGAGCATGCTACCTGTCTTTGTAACCATTGACTGGAATAGCCTAGAGTTTGTGCTTGTTTTTAATTTTTACAGGTGTTTTGTTGGAGGGAGGGGGGACTGAGTTCATTGACTACATGCCATTTTTTTTTTTTTTTTTTTCTGTATAGTATACATTTGGTCTATTTCTTTGTGTGCATTTTTTATGTATGTCGTGTTTACTACTGTAATTAGATATGAATCTTTGGTTGAATATCATATGGCAAAATGAAATTTCTAGCCAAGATAAGGCATTGAAGGAATGAAATTAAAGATGGTTATTTTAAGTAGAGGGGGTATAAAGGACAGCGACCCCTACATGGAGGGGGTGGGAATCACTGCCTCCACAGAAAAGTCAGTCTGTCCTTTTGCCTTCAGACATTTTGTGTTGTCTAGTAGTATAATTTGATTACTTGATGTTCAAATAAATGTCCTAAAGCCATTGTGGAGTATTTTTTTCAGTATGTGCATTGTCTACAATGGCTAAGGCTAAGGCAGCAAATTGTATATATTGTTTGTTTTTTCGGCTTTTCCCAGTTAGGGGTCGCCACAGCGGAACTCCGGTCCGCTAATGACTGGCAGTCGATTTTTATGGTGCCGAGTTGCCAGCCCGACGCCCAACCTTCAGAGAAGGCACGCCCATTCACGCATGCCTTTCGGAGGCCAGTCGACCGTGGGGAGGACATGCAGACTCCACACAGAAGGCACGCCAGCCGAGAATCGAACAGGAGAACCTCTTGCTATGAGGCAACATATATATATATATATATATATATATATATATATATATATATATATATATATATGCCTAATATAAAATATAATACAATAATCCACATAGTCCAATAAAATAAAAATAGCTGCTTTCTTGGTTTCCATTTCAAAGTAACACAAACACAGTAACCTTAGATGTCACCAACAGTTTTCAGTCCACACTGCCCCTCCAGGACACAGGATGTCTTTAAAAAACAGAAGGTTTAAAGCTGCAGGCCACTCCCAGGTCCAGTAAGGTGTATTCCACAGGTTAGTCCTGACTTGGTTCTCACTTTTTAGGCTTCTAGGATCATCCTTCATGTGATTCTTCAAGTGAAGAATTAACTTCTTGATTTTAACCCTCCAGGTTACTCTCTTTTATGCCATCATAACTGGCAATTAAGACCTTGTTCTCTAGCTAATATGCTGTATTTTCTGGCTATAGCTCTATAAAAATATTCTCACACTCCACACTGCAATGCACTTAAATAAACATTAGAACATTTTCCAAAATCTGCAGGCACTTTTAAAGGCACACTACATATTTTCTGTAGTCAGTATATTAGAGTTAACCCTCTCCCAGGAAAACACCAGAGATTCGAGGCTCATAACATTGGGATATATACTTTCAACAACCCATCAGCATTTGGGCTGTCCAGGTTGTTAAATACTATGCTACAAATATTTGCCCCATCTGCTGTTTGCATATAGAGAGGTACCCCAGGAATCCACAGGTTTTTCCACCCTTTGAGTTGCTCTATGGACGTAGGGTGAGGGGGGCCTTTAGATTTGCTTCGTGATAAGTGAGAGGGTGAGTGTGAGCCCAAAAGGAGGTCTCACTGTATATTGGAATGGTTGAAATGACAGTGACCACTGGCACAACCTCATATTGCCATCACTTTTCCTACCTAACCATTACAAATGGGGCATGATATGTTACAAAAGTGGAGTCCCTACCTAACAAACAGTACCTTAAGGCAAAGAATGTCCACTTTGCAACTAGATACTCTTTTTCTGTGGCAGAATATCTCCTCACAACATTCTTCAACTTATTGCTGACAAAGCACACAGGGTGCTTCTAACTTTGAATGTTTTGAGATACCACTGTTTAAGTAAAATTAGGAGTCAATAACACAGATTCAGAACATTGGCTCTGCTTTAATTCATTAAATGCTCTATCTGCTTCAAGAGATCATTTCTACTTTATAGGAGCATTCCGTGTAGTGGGTTTTGCCAAAGGAGAGGCAATAGATGCAAAATTAGGCACAAGCTTTCTATAGCTTCAAATGTTTATGGGTAATTACTAACATACCTCTCAACTGTCCAGATTTTTGCAGAATGTCTAAATTGTTGCCTCATATTTTTTGTCTATTTCTCATAAAATTGTGTTTTTTTTCCTGGCAAAATCAGTCCTCAATGATGTGTCAGTGAAGTCAGAAAATAATGGCACACATTTAAGTTTCAGACTCAATATCCTTCAGAAAAGTAATGCTAATACAAAACCTGTTATTCTATCAACTTTCTAAGTTTGTAAGGGCAATGTTTAAAAACTGTCCCTATTTTTGGGTCTTTGTCTCCCCATTATTTGTGCCTTTGTCCAGATTTCATGCTTTAAGAGAATGAGAGGTATGGTTACTAAGCATGCAGTCAAGAAGACCATTAATCAGCCTAGCACAAGTTCTCAGTTGCCCCATAGCTGTCTGCTTAAGCAACTTGTCCAAGGTCACATGGCAGACAAATGAAGGCCGAGGGACTCAAATTCTGTACCACAGAAAGGAGCTCTTTAATAACTCATAAATGTAATTTCTGTGCCCCAACTGACAGATTTGTACTAACTACAACTACCCAATTGGTCCAAGAAAAAACTTCACCTGTCTCTTAGGTGGGTACAGACCACTTTTATGGTCTTTATTTTCACCACATTTGCTCTTCCCAACCTTCTTCCTGTAAGATATCCCAGATTTGTGTCTTCCACCATGCATAATGCACTTTTCATAGCATTCACAGATTAGCCTTCCTATTTATTTATTTTATTTATTTATTTATTTATATTTGTTGACCGTGAGTGTCCGACTGGACGTAGGTCCATTTTCAGCGGAGGCCTGGGGAGAAAAGCTCCACAGTTAAAATAAACAGACAGTAGTTACATTGGATTACATAGCGATTAACAATTTACATAGCAATTACTTACAACATATTTACAGATGAAGAACATAGTACATCAGTAGACAACTAGAATCTTTATCTGTGAAGTACATAACAGACATTAACAAATGTTAAAATAAGAAGTTCCTGCTGTATAAGTACTAGGCTTATGAGCATCTGAGCTTGCTATAATCAAGGTAGTTAGTGGAGTGGAAAGGAAGGTAGTGGTTGGATGGGGTGGATGATATGAGAGTGGGAGTTGCAAGGGCATAGCCAGCATGTTTTTAGTTGCGCTTTTAGTAAAGTTTTGAAGTGGGTGAATTATGGTATGGAGGTAATTGTGGGTGGGAGGGAGTTCCATAATTTGGCTATGGTGCAAGAGAATAGTGCTTCACCAGCAGAGTTATTGGCTTTAGTGATCTGCAAGTGATTTTTGTTGCTGGATCTTAGTGGTCTGGTGGTGCGATAGGGTTGGAGTAGATTCTGGAGGGATGGGACATTTAGTGGATGGTTTACTAGTTTGTGGGCGAGTGAGTGTTGATACCATTGAAGGAGGTGAGGGAGTTCAAGCCAGCCCAGTTCAGCAAGTGAGAGACAGTAGTGACTATGGTAGGATGCCCCTGTGATGAATTTGGCAATTTTGTTGTAGCAGGTCTCTAGCTTGTTTAGATCGCATTGCCTTAGGTTGGTATATATTGGAGAGGCATAAAGTAGGGTGGAGATAAGGTGGGAATTTGCTATTAAAATCTTTGCTGCTTTGGTGAGAAGATGCTTATTTCTGTATAACGCTCCTAGTTTTTTGTGGACTTTTTTATGGTCATGGATATGTGAATGTCAAATTTTAGTTTATTGTCTATTTCCACTCCTAGCAATTTGGTGTGTTCAGCTGGGTATATAGTGGTGTTGTCTTTTGCTGTGATGCTAAAGTGAGAGTTGTTTTGAGTATGTTTGGTGGGTTGGAAGATGAGTAGTTTAGTTTTGTTTGGGTTGAGTATTAATTGGGCATTGGATAACCAAGTTTCAACAGAGGAAAAGGCTTCCTGTGTGACTTTTTGCAGTTTGGGTAGGGACTGGGCTGAGCAGATGATGGTCGAGTCATCTGCGTATTGTATGAGTGTGCCATTTGTGGTGGCAGAGGCTAGATTATTTGTGAAAACAGAGAAGAGTAGGGGTCCAAGGATGGATTCTTGGGGAACCCCTATGGAGACAGGTAGTTGGGGAGATATATCATTCTGCCATACAATGGATTGTTAGCGGTCAGACAGGTAACTCTGAAACCAGTTGGTGACTGATTGTGAGAAGGATAGGTTATTGAGGACAGAGATAAGTTGTTTGTGTGGCACCATGTCAAATGCTTTAGATAGGTCTAGGAAAGTAGCAGAGGAGAGATAGCCATTGTTTTTATGCTGAAGGATAGTGTTAGTAAAGGAGAGTAAGGCAGTGGTGGTGCTATGGTTTGGTCGGAAACCATGCTGAGTATTGGAAAGGAGGTTGTTAGTAAGGAGGTAGTCTGAGACCTGAGAGTGTACGCATCTCTCTAGTATTTTGGAGAGTGGAGAGATAATAGCTATGGGGCGGTAATTGGTTAGTTCTGTGGAGGATCTGCCTTTGTGGAGGGGAATTATATGTGATACTTTCCACAGTGTGGGAACATAACTTATGGATACTGGGTAGGCCAGAGCATCAGCTGCGATTTGTAGGTATTCACTTGGGAGGATGCCTGCTGCTAATTTGGTGGGTTTAAGTTTAGTTAAGGGTTTTTTTATGTTGGAGGTAGGTACAGGAGAAAAAGAGAAGGCAGTGGGGAGATTAGTAGTTGAAGGTGTGGGTTGGAGGGGAGGGGGGTTGTGTTGTTTAGCTAGTGATAGTATGGTTTGTGTGAAGTGTGTGTTGAATGAGGTAGCAATATTTTCTGAGGAGTGAGGGATGTTAGAAGGAAGGGTACTGACTTTACCTGGGTAGAGGATGGAGTTTATGGAGGACCAGAATTGTTTGGGGCTGTGTTCGGAGGAGTCTAGGGCAGACTGGTAGTATTGGAATTTGTCCTGTTTTATTAGCTTTTTGACTCTATTGCGTAGTTCTAGGAATTTCTGTCTAGTTGAGGGGGTCTTGGTTTTGCGCCAGTGCTCCCAGGCTTTATCCCTGTTTTTCATTTCTGACTTAGTGGTTTTCTGTAGCCACGGGGAGGGTTGTGCTCTGATTCTGGAAAGTCTTATGGGGGCATGGTAATTAAGGAGGCTCAGGAAGGTAGTATTAAAAAATTCAACTGCGTCATCAAGACTGAGGTACTTTAGAGGATGCCAGTTACATTCTTTGAGGGATGAGATGAATGTGAGTGGGTTAAAGTTTATTTTTTTACGTATCTGACGGTAGACGACAGGTTTAGTTTGGTATAGGTATTTTTTCAGTAGGAATGTTGGGGAGTGATCACTGAGGCTATCTGATAAGCAGTCTGTTATATATGACTGGGGGCTCTTACTGACTAGTATCCAATCCAGGATAGTGTGCTTGCTGGAGTTTTTATTTATCCTTGCTGGTGACTGGACTAGTTGGGTGAAGCCATGAAGGTGTAGATGATGGGTTGGATGGTTGCCAGAACAGGATTGTCAGTCAATATTGAAATCACCTAAAATGATAGTTTCTTGGGGGAGATAGTGGGTAGACCAGCTGAGGAGGTTTTCTAGTGGAGGGATGTTTTGGCCAGGTGGGAAGTAGCATCCAATTATGTTGATGGTTTTGTTTTGGTTTATTTTGAGGTTGGTATATATTATTTCTTCTTTGCCTATTTGTGGAGCTGATGATTTTAAGATCTGGATGTTTAGATGCTGTTTAAATATTATAGCTACACCGCCTCCTTTCTTGTTTAGCCGGTCTACTCTTAGTATGCCATAACCTGTAGGGAGTATTTGCTCACTGGTAATGTGAGGTTTTAGCCAGGTTTCTGTCAGGATGACTATATCTGGGGAGTACAAGTCTATGGTGGCATGGAGTTCATGGACTTTGTTGGATATACTTCTAATATTTAGGCTTAGTAGAAGGAAGTCATTTGGCTTTCTATTGGCTGTAATATGGGAGAAGTTGTGGTTTCTAGTCTGATTATGAGGATTGGGGTTGGAGATGGTAGGGCCAGGGTTGGGGTGGATATCTCCACTTAGGGCTAGTTTTGATATGCATGAGATTATTAGTTTTCTCAGTTTTTGAATGTGTTTGTTTATAAGGGAAACTTTATGATTGTGCTCTTTGGGTAATAGGTATGGTGGGGGGGTTACTATGTTAAGTTGTAGGGATGCTTTATGTTTGAGTAATATAGTTGGTAGAATACGTGGGGGGTGCATAGGGATGGTTCTTGAGTTGGTGGGAGGGGGGCTGAGTGAGGGTGAGACATGAGTGGTGGTATGAGTGGTAGTACAGTGGTAGTGGTTGAGTGCAGGAATGATAGAGCTTTGGTAGGATGTAAGATATGCAAGGAGAGTGCATGCAGTGAGCATAGGTAAGGTATGCTTGTACATGTTAGTTGGGGAGGTGTGATAGTAGTGGGAACATGGAGGAGGTAGTATTGGGTTAGCACTATGGTTGGCTACTGGACATATGGGAGGGGTTTGTGAGTGTAATAAAAGTGGGACCACTGGGGGCAGGAGGAAATAGGGGGCAGGGTGGGGAGTAAAGCAGGTAGAGACCCTGTTAGTTGCTCTTATGAGGGGACTGAAAACAATCAGGTAACAGAGTTAATTGATGAATGAACATATGATAATGACAAAGGTGGTTGTAGTTTTAAAAATGGTGCCTGCCACAGGTAATATTTATTAACTTTGGGATTGTCTTAAGATAATAAACAGGGAAGGGGGAGGGGAGAACAAGGGTGTGAGCAGGCAGTTCTTTGTACTGCTGCTAATGAGCCAAAAAGTACAGTTTTGTACCTACCATAAATGTAGATGTTCGAGGATTCCATTGCTGCAGTCCTTACTATTGGGTATAGTCCGCGTCCAGTCGGCCCGAATACCAGAGTATAAGGCTGACGTCGGTCAGGGCGCATTAGACTGACGTCAGTACGTCAGGGTACTAATGCGCATGACCGACGTCATATCCTCAGTCTTTTCTTGCCCCAGATGTCAGAAGACCCTAAAAAGACAAGTCCCAAAATACCTGCACCAAAAACATGTACAATATATACAAGAATATATACAAAAATATAAGCATGTAAACTCACCTACACAACCACCCCTAAACACAGAGGGGAAGGAGTTGGACTGCAGCAATGGAATCCTCGAACATCTACATTTATGGTAGGTACAAAACTGTACTATGTTCTTCGCTTTTTCCATTGCTGCAGTCCTTACTATTGGGTAGAATCCCAAAGCAGAGGTAAGGGAGGCTGGCAAATCATAAAGAAGTAGGAGCTGACAACATGCCTTGCAAAACAGCTGTGGCAAAACCAGCCCTAGACTTAGAGTAGATAGGAAGGTGATAATGCTTAGAGAAAGTATGCACTGAACTCCAAGTAGCTGCTTCCAAAATATCCTAGTTGCCACCCCTTAGAAATGCTGTTGAAGTGGCAGTAGCCCTAGTGGAATGAGGCCTAATCCCAGCTGGAATCTCCTTGCCATGATGGGAATAACAAAATGCAATGCAAAAGCCAATCCACCTAGAAATAGTTTGTTTTGACACAGGCTTGCCCTGTGAACTCAACGCAAAAGAAACAAACAACTGCTGAGACTGCCTAAAATCCTTAGTCCTGCTTAAATAATAACGCAATTGCCTGTGTACATCTAAAGTGTGCAAAATCTTTTCCCCTTATTTTGAGGGTCTGCATAAAAGTAGGCAAATGAATAGTTTGGTTTAAAGCCACACTAGAAACCACCTTAGGCATAAAGGAAGGATTAGTACGTAATGATACCCTATCCTTATGGAAAATCAAAATGGTCTCTACTGCCATAAGGGCCTGCAACTCAGACACCCTTCTTGCAGAAGTAATAGCCAACAGAAAAGCAGTCTTCCATGACAAGTATTTCAATTCAGCAGTAGCTGCAGGCTCAAAAGGTTGTAGAGTAAGTTTTTCCAACACAAAATTGAGATCCCAAGCAGGAGTAGGAGCTCTACGTGGGGGTCTTATATTCTTTGCCCCTCTAAGAAACTGCTTGAACAAAGGATGCGAAAACAAAGGTGGGTCACAATCATAGTGAGCTGAAATTGCTGCAGCATGAATCTTAATGGAAGAGAAGGACAAACCTTTGTCCAATAACTCAGTAAGATATTGAAGAGCCACACTCAAATTAGGCTCAGAAATCTCCAAATTCTTTGCTGTACTCCAAAATAAAAATCTCTTCCATTTTTCTCGTACACTCTCCTTGTACTAGGTCTTCTAGCTTCCATAATCACATTTAAAACTTGTTGAGGAAGTTGAGACCTGCTGTGTTTCAACACAGAATATGCCAGGCTGTTAGATGAAGAGAGTGAAGCTTGACATTGAGCAGATGACCGTCCTTCTGAGATAACAGATGAGGAATCAGAGGTAAAGGCCATGGAGGCTTCTTTACCAGACTCCGTAGTAGTGGGTACCAGTGTTGCCGAGGCCAATCTGGAGCTATCAAAATCATCCTTGGCCTGTCTTGTCTGACCTTTAATAGTACCTTTGGAAGAAGAGGCAGAGGTGGAAAGGCATACACATGAAGGTTTTTCCAACTGAAAGACAGAGCATCCACTTTCCAAGCTGTGTGATGAAACCCCTTTGTGCAATACTTTGGCAGCTGGTGGTTTAGTGGAGAAGCGAACAGATCTATGTCTGGAGTTCCCCATGACACTGTCAATTTCTGAAATACATGAAGATCCAGTTTCCACTCGTGGGGATCCATGATTTATCTGCTTAACACATCTGCTAAGGAGTTCTGTGCTCCTGGCAGAAACCTTGCCTGAAGAGTTAGTTAAATTGGCCCAAAAGGCCGCTTAAAGTTTTCTTGTAGTCCACTCTTTTTTCCCATTAAGAATAACTCCAAGCCATTTGCCTGATGTGTTTTTTTTCCTGGCAAAATCAGTCCTCAATGATGTGTCAGTGAAGTCAAAAAATAATGGCACACATTTAAGTTTCAGACTCAATATCCTTCAGAAAAGTAATGCTAATACAAAACCTGTTATTCTATCAACTTTCTAAGTTTGTAAGGGCAATGTTTAAAACTGTCCCTATTTTGGGTCTTTGTCTCCCCATTATTTGTGCCTTTCTCCAGATTTCATGCTTTAAGAGAATGAGAGGTATGGTTACTAAGCATGCAGTCAAGAAGACCATTAATCAGCCTAGCACAAGTTCTCAGTTGCCCCATAGCTGTCTGCTTAAGCAACTTGTCCAAGGTCACATGGCAGACAAATGAAGGCCGAGGGACTCAAATTCTGTACCACAGAAAGGAGCTCTTTAATAACTCATAAACGTAATTTCTGTGCCCCAACTGACAGATTTGTACTAACTACAACTACCCAATTGGTCCAAGAAAAAACTTCACCTGTCTCTTAGGTGGGTACAGACCACTTTTATGGTCTTTATTTTCACCACATTTGCTCTTCCCAACCTTCTTCCTGTAAGATATCCCAGATTTGTGTCTTCCACCATGCATAATGCACTTTTCATAGCATTCACAGATTAGCCTTCCTATTTATTTATTTTATTTATTTATTTATTTATATTTGTTGACTGTGAGTGTCCTGACTGACGTAGGTCCATTTTCAGCGGAGGCCTGGGGAGAAAAGCTCCACAGTTAAAATAAACAGACAGTAGTTACATTGGATTACATAGCGATTAACAATTTACATAGCAATTACTTACAACATATTTACAGATGAAGAACATAGTACATCAGTAGACAACTAGAATCTTTATCTGTGAAGTACATAACAGACATTAACAAATGTTAAAATAAGAAGTTCCTGCTGTATAAGTACTAGGCTTATGAGCATCTGAGCTTGCTATAATCAAGGTAGTTAGTGGAGTGGAAAGGAAGGTAGTGGTTGGATGGGGTGGATGATATGAGAGTGGGAGTTGCAAGGGCATAGCCAGCATGTTTTTAGTTGCGCTTTTAGTAAAGTTTTGAAGTGGGTGAATTATGGTATGGAGGTAATTGTGGGTGGGAGGGAGTTCCATAATTTGGCTATGGTGCAAGAGAATAGTGCTTCACCAGCAGAGTTATTGGCTTTAGTGATCTGCAAGTGATTTTTGTTGCTGGATCTTAGTGGTCTGGTGGTGCGATAGGGTTGGAGTAGATTCTGGAGGGATGGGACATTTAGTGGATGGTTTACTAGTTTGTGGGCGAGTGAGTGTTGATACCATTGAAGGAGGTGAGGGAGTTCAAGCCAGCCCAGTTCAGCAAGTGAGAGACAGTAGTGACTATGGTAGGATGCCCCTGTGATGAATTTGGCAATTTTGTTGTAGCAGGTCTCTAGCTTGTTTAGATCGCATTGCCTTAGGTTGGTATATATTGGAGAGGCATAAAGTAGGGTGGAGATAAGGTGGGAATTTGCTATTGAAATCTTTGCTGCTTTGGTGAGAAGATGTTTATTTCTGTATAATGCTCCTAGTTTTTTGTGGACTTTTTTATGGTCATGGATATGTGAATGTCAGATTTTAGTTTATTGTCTATTTCCACCCAAGCAAATTGGTGTGCTCAGTTGGGTATATAGTGGTGTTGTTTTTTGTTGTGATGCTAAAGTGAGAGTTGTTTTTAGTATGTTTGGAGGGTTGGAAGATGAGTAGTTTAGTTTTGTTTGGGTTGAGTATTAATTGGGCATCGGATAACCAAGTTTCAACAGAGGAAAAAGGCTTCCTGTGTGACTTTTTGCAGTTTGGGTAGGGACTGGGCTGAGCAGATGATGGTAGAGTCATCTGTATTGCATGAGTGTGCCATTTGTGGTGGCAGAGGCTAGATTATTTGTGAAAACAGAGAAGAGTAGGGGTCCAAGGATGGATTCTTGGGGAACCCCTATGGAGACAGGTAGTTGGGGAGATATATCATTCTGCCATACAATGGATTGTTAGCGGTCAGACAGGTAACTCTGAAACCAGTTGGTGACTGATTGTGAGAAGGATAGGTTATTGAGGACAGAGATAAGTTGTTTGTGTGGCACCATGTCAAATGCTTTAGATAGGTCTAGGAAAGTAGCAGAGGAGAGATAGCCATTGTTTTTATGCTGAAGGATAGTGTTAGTAAAGGAGAGTAAGGTAGTGGTGGTGCTATGGTTTGGTCGGAAACCATGCTGAGTATTGGAAAGGAGGTTGTTAGTAAGGAGGTAGTCTGAGACCTGAGTGTACGCATCTCTCTAGTATTTTGGAGAGTGGAGATAATAGCTATGGGGTAATTGGTTAGTTCTGTGGAGGATCTGCCTTTGTGGAGGGGAATTATATGTGATACTTTCCACAGTGTGGGAACATAACTTTCTGACAGAGATCGGTTAATCAAGATGGATACTGAGTAGGCCAGAGCATCAGCTGCATTTGTAGGTATTCACTTGGGAGGATGCCTGCTGCTAATTTGGTGGGTTTAAGTTTAGTTAAGGGTTTTTTTATGTTGGAGGTAGGTACAGGAGAAAAAGAGAAGGCAGTGGGGAGATTAGTAGTTGAAGGTGTGGGTTGGAGGAGGGGTTGTGTTGTTTAGCTAGTGATAGTATGGTTTGTGTGAAGTGTGTGTTGAATGAGGTAGCAATATTTTCTGAGGAGTGAGAGGGATGTTAGAAGGAAGGGTACTGACTTTACCTGGGTAGAGGATGGAGTTTATGGAGGACCAGAATTGTTTGGGGCTGTGTTCGGAGGAGTCTAGGGCAGACTGGTAGTATTGCAATTTGTCCTGTTTTATTAGCTTTTGACTCTATTATGTAGTTCTAGGAATTCTGTCTAGTTGAGGGGTCTTGGTTTTTGCCAGTGCTCCCAGGCTTTTATCCCTGCTTTTTTCATTTCTGACTTAGTGGTTTTCTGTAGCCACGGGAGGGTTGTGCCTGATTCTGGAAAGTCTTATGGGGGCATGGTAATTAAGGAGGCTCAGGAAGGTAGTATTAAAAATTCAACCAAGGCCATCAAGACTGAGGTACTTTTAGAGGATGCCAGTTACATTCTTTGAGGGATGAGATGAATGTGAGTGGGTTAAAGTTTATTTTTACGATCTGACGGTAGACGACAGGTTTAGCTTGGTATAGGTATTTTTTCAGTAGGAATGTTGGGGAGTGATCACTGAGGCTATCTGATAAGCAGTCTGTTATATATGACTGGGGGCTCTTACTGACTAGTATCCAATCCAGGATAGTGTGCTTGCTGGAGTTTTTATTTATCCTTGCTGGTGACTGGACTAGTTGGGTGAAGCCATGAAGGTGTACATGATGGGTTGGATGGTTGCCAGAACAGGATTGTCAGTCAATATTGAAATCACCTAAAATGATAGTTTCTTGGGGGAGATAGTGGGTAGACCAGCTGAGGAGGTTTTCTAGTGGAGGGATGTTTTGGCCAGGTGGGAAGTAGCATCCAATTATGTTGATGGTTTTGTTTTGGTTTATTTTGAGGTTGGCATATATTATTTCTTCTTTGCCTATTTGTGGAGCTGATGATTTTAAGATCTGGATGTTTAGATGCTGTTTAAATATTATAGCTACACCTCCTTTCTTGTTTAGCCGGTCTACTCTTAGTATGCCATAACCTGTAGGGAGTATTTGCTCACTGGTAATGTGAGGTTTTAGCCAGGTTTCTGTCAGGATGACTATATCTGGGGAGTACAAGTCTATGGTGGCATGGAGTTCATGGACTTTGTTGGATATACTTCTAATATTTAGGCTTAGTAGAAGGAAGTCATTTGGCTTTCTATTGGCTGTAATATGGGAGAAGTTGTGGTTTCTAGTCTGATTATGAGGATTGGGGTTGGAGATGGTAGGGCCAGGGTTGGGGTGGATATCTCCACTTAGGGCTAGTTTTGATATGCATGAGATTATTAGTTTTCTCAGTTTTTGAATGTGTTTGTTTATAAGGGAAACTTTATGATTGTGCTCTTTGGGTAATAGGTATGGTGGGGGGGTTACTATGTTAAGTTGTAGGGATGCTTTATGTTTGAGTAATATAGTTGGTAGAATATGTGGGGGGTGCATAGGGATGGTTCTTGAGTTGGTGGGAGGGGCTGAGTGAGGTGAGACATGAGTGGTGGTATGAGTGGTAGTACAGTGGTAGTGGTTGAGTGCAGGAATGATAGAGCTTTGGTAGGATGTAAGATATGCAAGGAGAGTGCATGCAGTGAGCATAGGTAAGGTATGCTTGTACATGTTAGTTGGGGAGGTGTGATAGTAGTGGGAACATGGAGGAGGTAGTATTGGGTTAGCACTATGGTTGGCTACTGGACATATGGGAGGGGTTTGTGAGTGTAATAAAAGTGGGACCACTGGGGGCAGGAGGAAATAGGGGGCAGGGTGGGGAGTAAAGCAGGTAGAGACCCTGTTAGTTGCTCTTATGAGGGGGCTGAAAACAATCAGGTAACAGAGTTAATTGATGAATGAACATATGATAGTGACAAAGGTGGTTGTAGTTTTAAAAATGGTGCCTGCCACAGGTAATATTTATTAACTTTGGGATTGTCTTAAGATAATAAACAGGGAAGGGGGAGGGGAGAACAAGGGTGTGAGCAGGCAGTTCTTTGTACTGCTGCTAATGAGCCAAAACAAAGACAAGTTAGTGTTTGAGAAACAATCACAATTGACCAACTTCTGCTCTGAAACTGTAAGTCATTTCTTAACCAATTTCAGATGGAAAAACAGGATAACCTTGTATCAGTAGGCCACTGTGGTCTCAGTTTAAATTAACAAACACACAGTATTGATCAGATTATGGATACTATCTGCTAACAGAAGGGAATAAGAGAGAAAGTGGAAGATGAGTGTGTGTGTGTGTGTGGGGGGGGGGGCTGCTTACAAGCCAAAGCAGAGTGCTCTCCAGGGGAAAATGAATATTGGCTCAAACAGGTAGACACATACTCAAAGTTAACTTTAGCTGTTTGCAGACAGTTCAGACCCAGACTGCGCTTTTCTTATAAAAATGATAAAGGTGGTACCGCAGTTGAATACTTAAGAGTGGTGTTAGGTCTAGAAAAGAAGAGTACAGAGAGGAGTAAGCACTTTGAGATAGTAAATATATATTATACAGAATACAAAAAACAAACTGAGCAAATAGCTACTGCATACAGGAAAATATGTCTTGAACCAACTACTAGTATAAGCAGATACTGAGCCAATTGGAAAAACATCTGTTAGAAGAAACCTCAAGACAGTTATGCAGTCACAGATAAAAATATAGCGAGCAGCACTCTGTCGAGGTTGTCTAATATGATTCTATCCACCAGTAACAGCACAATTATATAGAAATAATTAGACACCAGTATGAGCTGTCTACACACAACACAATTACATGAATAACATTAGTGAACAAGGTGCAGCTATGCAAATAGACTATACTATTATACGAAGAACAGCTTGGTGCAGACAAAATGCTAGCATGGCATAGTAACTTGCAATAATAAAGCATAAATCATATTAGATGTCTAACACAAGTCAACATAAATAGGCATTTACAGTTGTAAAACACTTACTGGAGAGTCACTGAGCTCCTCATGGGGCCTGTAGCAGAGTGGATTGTAGTTTTAAAAATGGGCAAATTTTATAGATTTTAGCACAGGCTGCACTTTTGGTAAGTGAATCCTCTGAACGATGACCATGTCATCCAGGTATACAGTAAAATCTTTGTCCATCTACCTCTAAAAGTGGATAGAGCTCCACAGAGGCCAAATGGTAACACAATGTACTGAAACAGACTGTCAGGGCTACACAGACTGCTTTCTCTTTTGCAGAGGAAGTAAGTGTTATCCTCTATTCCTTTCATTAAGTCCAGTGTAGCCAAGTATCTAACATTTACTAGCTTCTCTATCAACTTATCAAATCTGGGCATGGGATAGCTATCAAACTCTGAAATACTACTCGGTTTCCTAAAGTTGTTGCAGAACGTAATACTTTCCTCAGGTTTACAAACTAGCACTGCTGGGCTGTTCCAGTCACTCTGACTCTTCCACCATGCCTAGCTTGAGTATTTCTTAAACAAATCATTTATTAACTGGTTTTGTGACTGGCACTCTGTAAGGTGTCAACCTTTCATTGTAGGTGTTGTCTTTATGTTATGTTCTAGCAGTTTAGTCCCCCCCCCCCACCCCGGCATCTCTGAAAACATGCCTTTGTTCCTTAAATGAAATTCTGTTATTTCCTGCTTTTATACTCCTGACAAGGATTCTTCTATCTGTACTTCAAGACCCCCAAGGCTGTACTATGTAAACTTCAGCTTGCTAGCTCCATACAGAGTTCTGTAATTCCTCTCATGGTTTCAGTACATTAATGTGATATATTTGCTCTATTTTTTCTTTTATCTGGCTGTCTAGATTAACAGTTCACTGCATTTATTTTTCCTAGCACCTCAAATGGTCCATGTCATTTGGCCAGAAATTTGCTTTTCATGAAGGCCAGTAACACTTGTGTCTGCTCTCTTGGGTTAAATTCCCTAACATAGACAGTATTAGTATATACTCTTTGCAAGTATTGGGTTCTTTGCACATGCTCCCTTACAATGGGCTGTCTGATGTCTTTTCTTCTTTCCAGGTTTCTTTAGCAGTGTCAAGCACCCCTCTTGAAAACGTGCTATACAAAACTTCAGAAGGGGTAAATTCATTTGAAGCTTGTGGCATCGCATTAATTACAGACAGTAAGTGTGTAACACCTGGTCACAGTATTTGCCATCTACATCAGTAAGTTTCCTTAGCATGGATTTCAGTGTTTAATTAAACCTGTCTACTAATCCATCAGTTTTGGATAACACAAGGATGTCTTCAGCCATTTGACTCTAAAGCACACATGATACATTACCTTTGACATAAAGAAAGCATTTGTGCAATAAGTATATCTTTAGGGATATCCACAATGGAGAATAAGAGTGCAATTTCTCTGGTAATAACCTTAGCATTACCTTTACATAATGGCGCTGCTGTACAGTCTGTTATGAGTAGTGTGTTCTATTACCCATTGCTAGAGTTTACTAGTGGACTTACAATGTCTATAACAGTGCATTCAAATGGTACCTGTGTGACAGGCACTTTGATCAGGGGACTTTCATATCTAGGATGGGGTGCAGTTTTCTGGCAGGATGGATAAGAAGTACAAATGTTTTCTACCTCTTTCATTATGCCTGCCCATTAAAATCTAGCTTGTAGCTTGCTTTAGTTTGTCGGTCCAACACATGACTATGGCTTACTTCATTTTAGTGTCCCATAAGTTTTGGAATTAGTAACTGATGTAGAATATCTTCATTTTCTTTACTTACTCAACACAAGACGTCATCTTTTAACTCCAAATAGGAGTAAGAAGTCACAGGAACATCCTGTTCCCTGTCTTCCACTGTAGCCTTGGTTATGTTCTCTGTTGTCCTATCTAAAGTCTCATCCTCCAATTGTGTTTTTTTAAATTGATGTGAGTTTTATGTAAGTTCACTAACTTGCCTCAAGGTGAAAAGTGAAGCTTCTTCCTCTCAAAACTCGAGACTGCAGCCTCTTCTACATCTTCCCCTGCAATGGAAAGTTTAAAAAAAAAATCATGGGAGATAGATGCTCCACACCAGTGGTCACCCCCTCATTGGTCAGGTCTGACCATAAGCAAACCACCTTTGACATCCACATCCCACCCCCACCCCCCAGTAAGGAAACCTCCTTAAAAGACTTCTCCAAAGCCAACTTCATGCTACTGGAGTCAGAAGTGACAAACTTCACAACACCTACGCAGACGGGATCTGGAAGTTCAACTGCAGAATCCTACACTAAGGCACTGTACGAGCACATCCACTCGTGCATGAATCGTGCCATCCCAAATAGAACCAAGATGCTCTTCTCCAAAAAAGGAAGCCAATCTGGTGGTCCCCTGCTATAAACAAACATTACAACAGAAGGAAGAAACTGTTGAAGAAAAGAGGAAAATCCCAGGATGCAAAAAACTCCCTCACCAGCCTCAGTAAGAAGCTGAGATCCCTCATAAAATCCTCAAAAGCTAGTTACAAAAATAAAATTGCCAAAGATTCCAAAGAAAACCACAAGGCATTCTATAGTTATGTCAAGAATCTAAATGGCAATGCTCAGATCTGCTCTGAGCTACAACAGAATGGCATTAAATATACTGATCCCAAGGATATTGCCAATATCCTGGCAGATCGATTTAGTGCCAACTTCACCCCCCTCTCACCCCCTAAAGGACCCATCTCAATACCAAAAGATTGCTAAATTCCGATAATCACAGCCAAACAGGTAGAAACCACACTCTCCAAAGCTAAGAATACAGCATCCATGGGACCAGATGACATCCCAGGCTGTGTACTACATGGACTACAAAATGAACTGGCACCTCACCTAAGTGTCATGTTTAAGCATAGCCTCACCTCAGGCTTCGTGCCCACTGAGTGGCGCACAGCTGCAGTTATCCCGCTCCACAAGGGAGGACCCGCCTTGGATCCCGGGAACTACCGTCCCATCAGTCTGACAAGCCTGATCTGCAAGGGCATGGAACACATTATCATGGAACTTATAAACAAAGACATTGGCAACCTTCAAACACTGGACCCCACCCAGTTTGGGTTTGTGAAGGGCCGATCTTGTCTCCTGAATCTGATTGACTTCTTCAAATCAGTCTCCAGAGCTGTGGACGAGGGTAAGGTGGTCCACACAGCCTATCTGGACCTCGCCAAGGCCTTCAACACCATCCCCCACTCTGGAATCATAGATAAACTTACTAAGCTGGGCATAAATCCCTACGTCACTCGATGGGTTGCCAACTGGCTTACTGACGGAACTCAGACTGTAAAAGTAGCCGACTCCAAATCCAGCTCCAGACAAGTGACAAGTGGAGTACCTCAGGGTTCAGTCCTGGGACCACTCTTGTTTGGCATCTACTTCTCTGAAGTACAGGCCAACACTAAGGGACTCTGGCTAACAAAGTGTGGAGATGACTGCAAACTGGGAGCCATTATTGTATCCCCAAATGATGTAGATATTCTACAAAAAGGCCTTACAGAAACAGATGCCTGGTGCCAGAGCCATGGGCTCAAGCTTAATGCCAAGAAATCTATAGTTATCCCCTTTGGAAAAAAACATGTACCCATGAATTACCACATAGGTGGCAGGACGCTAAACATTGAAAGTGTGATGAGAGACTTAGGGACACAGGTGGACAGTGGTCTCACTTTCAATAACCACATCACCACAACAGTCAGGAAATTCTTCTATGTGGCACACCTCATCACTAAGGGCTTTTCATCCAGAAAAAATGAGGTCATTGTTCCACTGTACTCATCCCTCATTAGACCCATTATAGAATATAATGCCTCGTTTGGTATGTACCTCACAAGACATCTGCAACAGCTGGAAAGGCCACAGAAATACCTCACTAAAAGAATCACAGGCCTAAAGCAGATGCCACATGCTGACCGTCTAAAAAAACTCCAGCTATACTCTGTGGCATATCGTCTACTCACAGGCGATCTCTGCTTAACATATAAGGCCATGTCAAACCCTGAGCTGTTGGACATGCTCTACTTAAAGAAATCCCAATCCCTCAGAGCCACACGCTCCAGGGATCTAAACCTTGTCATCACAATGAACAAAACATGCTGGAGGGATAGGTTCCTGACCCAGAGACTCCTCATACTCTGGAATAGACTGCCCATACATGTCAAGCAGAGCGCCTTATTGGCCCTCTTCAAAAGGAACCTTGATGATTGGATGGGAGATAGGAAATTCACCCCTGGGATCATGCCAGTCTCCCTGCTAGACAGGGGCCTAGAGAAGTAAATATTATGGGAAGAAATATCCAGGGAATTGTTATGGCTAGGCTTGCATAGGCCCTAGGGCCGACAGCCTAGTACCAACCTATGAACCTATATCCTGCCACAGGTACTGTAACCTTTTTATGTCTTCTCCCATAAATAGAAGTTCTAACAAAAATCACTTCTTGTTCTACTGTCTCTGATATTAATACAGGCCTCTTAAGTGCTCTTTTTTATTTTATTTTCTCTCCCTCTGCCTTAGTATGTGTCATTATATCACCCTCTTAATTTCTTTCCTTATCTTTCCTTTCCTGTGTTTCCTTTTCACTGCAGAACAAAATAAATCATATTTTTTACTTCTGCAGTGAATATCTCTTCTGAAGAGTTTGCCTTTATTGCAATTTTCTGATCAACAGTAGTAGAAATGGGCACAGAAATCTGCTTTTTTTCCTCACTAGCTCATTTTTAATACTTGTTTTGTCTGAGGGTCCTCATTAAGTGCCATACTTCTTCTGTTTGTCTCAGATTAAGTGCTAATGCTACTTGTAATTCTTTGTACTATCTTCTCTCTTGCACTGAGAGGTTAGTATTAGTTCACCTTCTGTTCCTATACTGACAATTTTTACAGTACTCTATTAAATTTATGCTGCTCTTTCATTTGGACATTTTTTGATAACAAGCAGGATCCTTTTTACTCTCTAATCACAGCTAAATTTTAGCCCATGTTCTAGCTTCTATGACAACTTCCCTCACCGGGTTTTGATTCTGTGTCGCTATGAGTATCACTGCCTTGCTTCTCCCTCATTCATATAATGAATGGATTTATAGGTTCATAGGTTCATAGGTAGGTACTAGGCTATCTGCCTGAGGGCATTTATAAGCCTAGCCAGAGTGTGTCAGCTTTCACTGCCCCATTGATTAATTAACTGATCCTGTGTCAAGCAGAGCCAATAAAGTGATCCCAGGGGTGTATTTTCTGTTACCCATCCACTCATCAAGGTTTCTCTTGAAGAGTGTTAGTGAGGGGCTCTGCCTAATGTACTTTGGAATTTTGTTCCAAAGCATGGGGAGTCTCTGTGACAGGAATCTATCCCTCCAGCATGTTCTATTTATTGTTGTGGCGAGGTTTAGCTCACTAGACCGCGTGGCTCGCAGTGACTTGGATTTCTTTAGGTGGAGTATGTCCATCAATTCTGAGTTGGACATGGCTTTGTAAGTCAGGCAGAGACTACCTCTGAGTAAGCGATATGCCTCTGAGTACAGACAGAGTTTTTTCAGTCGGGCTGCATAGGACATATATTTGAGGCCAGTAATCCTATTGGTGAGGTACTTTTGTGGTCTTTCCAGCTGTTGGAAGTGTATTGTGAGGTACATCCCAAATGGGGCATTGTACTCTATGATGGGTCTGATGAGTGACGAGTAGAGGGGCACTATAACCTCTTTATTTCTAGATGTGAACCCTTTAGTAATTAGATGGACCTCATAAAAGGATTTCCTAACTACTTTGGCAATATGATTGTCAAAGGAGAGATTACTATCTACCTGGGTCCCCAGATCTCTTATTACCTCTTCTGTATTAAGGGGGCTGCCACCTATGTGGTAATTCGTGGGTGTTTTGTTTTTCCAAAACGGGATGACTATGCATTTTTTGGCATTTAGCTTGAGGCCATGACTTTGACACCATGTGTCTGTCTCAGTAAGGCCCTTTTGGAGGATGTCCGTATCAGCCGGAGAGTCAATTATGGCTCCCAGTTTGCAGTCATCGGTGAACTTGGTTAGCCATAGTCCTCCTGTGTTTGCCTGTACTTCTGAAAAGTATATGCCGAACAAAGGGGTCCCAGGACCGAGCCTTGTGGGACACCACTTGTGACTGGTTTAGAGTTAGACCTGGAACTCGCTATTCTTACCGTGTGAGTTCTGTCAGTAAGCTAGTTGGCAACCCTTCTCGTGACGTAGGGGTTTATGTTCAGGTTGGTGAGTTTTTCTGTAT
The DNA here is from genome assembly GCF_019279795.1 of Protopterus annectens. NCBI lineage: Eukaryota > Metazoa > Chordata > Ceratodontiformes > Protopteridae > Protopterus > Protopterus annectens. Next base: position 1,580,450,232 of record NC_056737.1, on the reverse strand, counting down.
TACCTGAGTGGGGAATGGTGTCAAAAGCCTTGGCGAGGACAAGGTAGGCTGTGTGAACCACCTTTCCCTCGTCTATGGCATTGGTGACTGTCTCGAAGAAGTCACCCAGGTTTACTAGGTATGATCTGCCCTTAACAAAGCCAAACTGGGTCGGGTCAAGTGTTTGGAGGTTCCCAATGTCTTTGTTAATGAGTTCCATGATGATGCACTCTATAGCCTTGCAGACCAGGCTAGTCAGGCTTATGGGGCTATAGTTACCAGGGTTAGTTGTGGCCCCTCTTTTGTGGAGTGGAATAACTGATCTGAAGTAGGAGATTCATTTGTCTGCAACCTGTGGGTTATGGATCCGATATCGGATCTGAACCGGCATGGTTTACCAGCTATGGATCCGAGCTCTCAGCTCCTCCCCTCACCCATAATGCCCTGCTCTCCCTACATGACCTCAGATCTAGTTTGCCGCGCTGGTGACCAGATTAGTGTTCTTGAGCTCTTCAGCTAAGTGAATTTTTCAAGTTTTATACTAGTAAAATTTAAAGTTTTTTTGTGAAAGTTGAGTGAAAGTTTAGGTTTCCCTTTTACATAGTTATACTTGTTTAGTGTTTAATATTATTTTTACTTAGTTTCCCTCCCCTCGCTGGTAGCGTAGTGTGTGTTTGGGCCTGTTGTGTGTGTTTAGTTACTTTACTTTTCTACCTTTAGTTTAAGTAACTTTTTAGTTTTTGGGGATGTCAGAACAACCCAAAGCTGTTTTCTCTAAGTGCTCCGAGTGTGGCCATAAGCTTTCCCCTGCTGATGGCCACACTCGGTGCGTTCGATGCCTTGGGGTTGAACACCTCACTTCTGGATGTTCCATTTGTGCAGGGTTCAACCCCAGGGCATTGAAGGAGCGGAGGTCCAAGCTTGTCCTGGCGGGACTTTTGCCCCCGGATTCGGCTCCGGCCTCCGCTCCTTCGGGGGGAGCCGTTTCGACGGTTACCTCCTCTCTGGCTCCCCCTCCTCCTCCTGGGACTCAACCTCCCTGTAGTGGTTCGGAGGAGAGGGAAGCTAGAAGGAAGGACCGGAGGGAGAAGCACCATAAGCGGCGGGCCGAGACCTCTGTTTCGGCCCCGCCTGCCAAGCGGGCTTCTCCTCCGGCCTCCTTGTCTGCTGGTTCTCCCCCTCCTCGGCTCCGGTCACCCGTGTGCTTTTCACCGGGACCTGAGGAGGAGGAGACCCGATCTCCATTGAGGCTATCCAGGAGGCACTCAAGGCCTACCTCGGTAGCCTCGTCGAGATCGACCTATAGCTTGTCAGACGCTGATCTGGACCGGATGATGAGAAGGTTCATCCAGGCCCAGATGCAGATGGGAGTGCTCTTGCCTCCCCCCCCCTCTGGGGGGGAGCTCGACCCCTTTCTTTAAACCAATTGCTCCTTCTCCGACCCGCTACCCGGGTTCGGAGCAGTTGGAGCCGAGCAGCTTCGGAGCCGGGGGTGGGTCGGCACCGATAGTACTTGGTACTTCGGATCCGACCCTGCCCTGGAGCGCTTCGGATCCGACCTCTCGGAGCCTGGATCCGAACTTCAGATCCGGGGGGATCAGTGCTCCTTCGGCGCCGTCTGTGTCGGAGCGCACTGTCCCTTCGGATCCGAGCGCTTCGGCGCCGGCTCCGATCCACTCCTTGGATCCGAGGGGGAGCCGATTGTCGGATCCTTTGGTCGAGGTCGGCTCCCCTTCGGTGTTTGATGTAGTGGAGAGGGCCCTGTTGAGGGTCTCCGGACCCCCGGCACTTGCTTCGACTCCATCCCGTGCTCCATCTGTACTGGGTCAGGCTTCCACCATCCGGCCCTTGGGACAGCCCGCTCCTTTGCCCCAAGCTGTTCCCTTGGAACAGGTCACTGTTTGCGAGGAGTCCTCTGACAGCCCCCCGGAGGATGTTCCCCGCAAACATACGTGCAAAAGGAGGCACATTGACTCCCCCGAGTCTCTCACAGAAGACACGAACTTGGAGGAAGGGGAAGGCTCCCCAAGATCACCCCCTGAGGATGTCTCATTTGGAGACATCATGGAAATGCTCCACATAAGGGGGGGGTGGTCTGCCCCCAAGTCTTCCTCGGACAAGTCCATGTTCTTGGAGGCATTTGAAGCGGGCCCGTCTACCTCTTGGGTGTCCCCTCCTGCCGACCCCCTGGTGGACCTCATTACCACCAGGGCGTGGAAGGAACCGGACACCGTGGAGCCAATCCCAAAAAGGCCCGACCGTATTCTCAGTCCCCTGGCTGACCGTGCCCATTGGAGTAAGGGGCCTCCAGTAGATGCCATGTTGATGGCGGCTGCCACCAAGAGGGAACTTGCTCAGGAGAGTCCCTCAGTCCATCCCCCGAGCAAGGAGTCTCGGATGATGGACCGCTTGGGGAAGCGGATGTTTAGTTCAGCGACCTTCTCAGTGAGGGCGCTGAACTACCTGGCACATGTGATTAGGATGCAGTGTGATCTTATAAAAGAATACGCTGCATCCCCCCCAGAGTCCATGTCGGAGGAGGACAAAGTGCTGCACTCCACCCGTATGGCCACTCTCAGGTCTGTCACTAATACCTCTATGCGGCTACTGTCCCATGCTACAGAAGGTGCCGCTAGAGCCGCAGGGGCAGGCCTAGTTACCAGACGTCAGGCCTGGCTCCGTCATTGCGATTTCACGGAGCCCTTCAAGGCGTCATTTGCGAACGCCCCCTTCGATGGTTCTGCCCTCTTTGGCAAAACTGTTCGTGACACTTTGACCCAGAGCGAGAAGGATGGGAAGACGCTGTCTGCCGTCGGAATCCGCTTCTCTGTACCCCAGAGGCCCTATTCTAGGAACCAAAAGGGTCAGAAGAAGATGTGGTTCCGGAAGTCGCAGCAATCCCAGCCTGCTCCAGACAACCAGTCCTTCCATGGCAGAGGAGGACAGGGAGGATGCCGCCCTAGGGGCAGAGGGGCTCCCAGGAACTTCAGGTCCAGAGAACCCTTCTCTGAACGGCCCGCGCAGCAGCCCTGAAGGGTTGCCCAGCTGCTCCACTCTGGAGGCAGTCGGGGGATGTTTTTCAGAGCACCTAGCGGCATGGGAGTCCATAACATCAGACCGCTGGGTCCTCCAGATCATATCCAGAGGATACCGTATCCCTTTTCGTCACATGCCAAAATTGAAGTCCCTCCCCGACGTTCCACCCGGTCAGTGGGAGGCCGCTTTGGCAGAAATTGGCCATCTGCTATAGAAAAGAGCCATCCAGCCCATCCCCCCCAGACCAGATCGGATCAGGGTTCTACTCCAGGTTCTTTTTAGTGCCAAAAAAGATGGGGGATCTAAGACCAATTTTAGACCTTTCACTCTTGAACCTGGCAGTTCCCAAGGAGAAATTCCGAATGGTTACATTGCAGTCTATTCTTCCCCTTCTGGGAGAAAACCACTGGATGTGCTCTATAGACCTCAAGGATGCGTACTACCATATACTAATGGACAGGTGCTCCAGGAGGTTTCTCCGCTTCCGGCTGGGAGCCAGTCACTACCAATTCCGGGTCCTTCCCTTTGGTCTCACCACAGCCCCCAGGGTGTTCACCAAAGTATTAGCAGTGGTAGCGGCCCACCTGAGGCTTCAGGGGGTGCAGGTCTTTCCCTACCTGGATGAATGGCTTCTCACCGCCCCAACAAGGCATCTACTTCTCTTGGTGTGAGACTCCTTTCTCCATCTTGCTCCTCATCTGGGCATCACGATAAACACAAAAAAATCCAACCTAGCACCCACACAGTTCATAGATTTTATAGGTGCCAGGTTAGACACGAGGAGATTGAGAGCCTTCCTCACTGCGGACAGAGTTCAAAACCTACAGCTCCAGGTGCGGGCCATTCTCCACTCAAGCTCAGTTCCGGCGGAGTTGGTCCTGAGGGCCCTAGGGTCCATGGCGGCAGCGATATCGCTTCTTCCTCTCGCCAGGTTCAATATGCGCATCCTTCAATGGACACTCCTAGTTCAGTGATCGTATCTTGCTCTTCCTATGCATCATCCCATTGCAATCAGCAAGGCTTGCAAGCGGTCCCTCCTGTGGTGGCTACACTCTCCAGATCTCCACGGAGGCCGCCCCTTTTGTGCCTCTCCCCCTCTCGCCACGGTGACCATGGACGCCTCCTGCCTTGGGTGGGGGGGGCATTTTGCAGGCCGGACAGTCCAAGGCACGTGGAACGATTCAGAGACCTCACTGCATATCAATGTTCTAGAGATGAGAGCAGTGCTCTTAGCGTTGCTAGCACTTCAGGCCTTTCTTCCCTTGGGAACAATTGCGATTCAATCGGACAACATGTCTGTTGTCTGGTATATCAACAAACAAGGAGGAACCAGGTCTTACCCCCTTTGTCGAGAAGCCATGAGAGTGTGGGAATGGGCAATCTCCACCAACCGCTTTCTCATAGCAACGCATATTCCGGGTCGGTCCAACATCCTGGCGGACAAACTCAGTCGCACCATTCTCACCCCTTATGAGTGGTCTCTCAATACTCAGGTAGCGGAACGCATCTTCGCACAGTGGGGAACTCCTTGTTGCGATCTTTTTGCGTCTCCCTCAAACACCAAGTGCGACAGTTTTTTCGCTCTAATACCTCCTCCCGGAGGTGCCCCAAGAGACGCTCTGGTGCATGCTTGGCCACCCGGTCTTCTTTGTGCTTATCCCCCCTTGCCTCTTATGCTCCAAGTTCTTCAGAAAGCCTCTCGGTTGGGGTGCAGAATGATTCTCATTGCTCCATTTTGGCCTCGACAGATCTGGTTCCCTTTCCTAAGGTCTCACTCAGTGAATCCTCCTTGGATTCTAGATCCCATTCCGGATCTGATATCTCATCCATCCCGCTTATCCCCACCGAACCTGGACAACCTGAAGCTGACCACTTGGCTGCTCCAGTTCCACTCCTGATCAGGACTCCCGGTATTTCGTCACCTGTTAAGGCCATCCTGGTGGCAGCTCATAAGCCATCCACTAGGAAAGTCTACCGTAGTAAGTGGAAACGGTTCTCCTTGTGGGCGGAGCGGCAAGGCCTAATCCCCTTCACAGTTCCTCTCCCTTTGGTGCTTGACTTCTTAACCACTCTTTTTAATGATGGGGCCAGCAGTTCCACGGTCAAAGTACAACTTGCGGCAATTTCTCATTATCATATTGGTCATGACTCCAGTCCCCTGATGTCTGCCAAATTGTGTAAGATTTTCCTAAAAGGTACTTTCCTTCTCAGGCCCCCTGTAAAGCAAGTGGTTCCTCCTTGGGACCTTTCCTTAGTCCTCCAGGCCTTGACCCCCCCCCCCTTCAAACCGGCGGCTACGGTAGATCTGAAATTCTTATCTTTCAAGACCGCCTTTTTAGTAGCCATTACCTCGGCCAAGAGAGTCTCAGAGCTTCAAGCATTATCAGCTAAACCTCCTTACTTGGTCTTTCATCCGGACCGTGTTTACCTCAGGACCAACCCAGCCTTTCTTCCTAAGGTAGCTTCTGAAGCTAACATTAATCAATCCATTAATCTCCCTGTTTTCTTTCCTAAATATCAAAACAAGGGTGAATATAAGCTTCATTCCTTAGATGTTCACAGGCAACTTAGATTTTATCTAAACAGGACGGCTGGTCATAGGCAATCCGACCAGTTGTTCATTTCCTTTGCTAAATTTAATTTGGGCAAGCCAATTTCTAAAGTCTCATTATCTCGCTGGATTTCACAATGTATCTTATTGGCTTATCAAGCTTCTGGAAGGCCCACACTGGAGGGTGTACATGCCCATTCAACCCGGTCAGTCTCTACCTCGGCCGCCTTTAAGGCTAGGATTCCTCTAGATGATATTTGTGCAGCAGCCACTTGGGCTTCATCTCATACCTTTATTTCCCACTACAAGTTGGATCTTACATCTAGGGGTAGAGCATCCTTTGGCTCCGCGGTGCTCCGGAATATCCTTCCATGATGGCCGCCCAGGATTCAGGTAGCTGGGGACTCTGTCCCACAGGTTGCAGACAAATGAATCTCCTACTTCAGATTTAGAAGTTATGTACTCACCATAACATTCCATCTGAGTAGGTGTATTCATTTGTCTGCAACCATCCCGCCCTCCTATCCCCCTGGCCTTTTCAGTTTCCTGCATATGATGTGTTACCCTTTTCAAGGTGTTCATGCTGTTGGCAAACTCGATCTGAGGTCATGTAGGGAGAGCAGGGCATTATGGGTGAGGGGAGGAGCTGAGAGCTCGGATCCATAGCTGGTAAACCATGCCGGTTCGGATCCGATATCGGATCCATAACCCACAGGTTGCAGACAAATGAATACACCTACTCAGATGGAACGTTATGGTGAGTACATAACTTCTAATTGCTGTGCGCCATTCTATAGGCACGTAGCCTATGGAGAGGCTGAGGTTGAACAGTGTGTTTAGGTGTGGGGTTAGTTCATTCTGTAGTTTGTGCAAGACACAGCCTGGGACACCACCTGGCCCCATTGACGCTGTGTTTTTGGCTTTTCAAAGTGCTGTTTTCACCTGTGCGCCTGTGATTTCCGGAACACTACACTTTTCCGGTATTGTTTTGGGCCCTTTTCGTGGTGAGTCGGGGGATGAAGTTTGCACTGAATCTATCTGCCAGGATGTTGGCAATATCAGTAGGTTCAGTATATTTTGTGCTATTTTTCACTAGTTCAGTGCATATCTGCGAGTTGCCACTTAGATTCTTAACATAGCTAAAGAAGGCTTTGTGGTTATCTTTTGAATCCTTGGCTATTTTTCTTTCGAAGTTAGCCTTGGATGATTTTATGAGGGACCTTAGTTTCTTACTGATACTGATTAGGGATGTCTTTCCTTCTTGGGATTTGCTTTTTGTCTGAACTAGTTTCCTCCTTCTATTGTATAGCCTGTTTATGGCAGGGTCCACCAGACTGGTTTTCTTCTCTTAGAGGAGTGAGTCTTGGTTTTGCTAGGGATGGCATGATCCATGCATCCTTGTAGCTGCTCATAGAGTGCATTTGTAAAGGTTTCTGCATCTTGGGCAGCATTATCCTTTAGCGTGGAGGCTGTGAAATTTACCACCTCTGTATTAAGTAAGGTGAAGTTTGCTTTAGAAAAGTTTTTTACTGTGGTTTCCTTAGTTGGGGGTGGGGGTGGGGTGTGGACATCCAGAGTGATTACTTTATGGTCTGATCTAACCAGTGACGGGTTGACCTCCAGTGTGGAACACTTGTCGCCCATGTTGGTGATGACCAGGTCCAATATGTTTTCACCTCTGGAAGGGAGTTTACCAGCTGATCCAGGGCATTTGAGTTGATGAATTCCAGAAAGCACTGGGCCTGTGAGTTTGTACTCGAGTAGTTTTCCCAGTTAATGGTAGGGTAATTGAAATCGTCCAATATCAGGGTGTTCGGTAGAACCTTCATGTTTTCCAGTGTCTCCAGAAAGGTGGAGTTGCGGTCCTGGGTCATGGAGGGTGATCTGTAGCAAGCCACAATTTGCATTGCAGATTTGCCCGATGTTAGTTGCACATGGATGATCTCAGAGGTATCATACTGCGCCACTAACCTGGAGGTGTAAGTATCCTTGAAGAATATGGATACACCCTTCCTTTTGTGTTTCGGTCCGTGTTCTTTGGCCAAAACGTGTGGTATGAGTTGTAGGCGGTAGTGCTGGGGTGCTCTCTGGAGCCTTGAACCATGTTTCAGTTACTGCACAGATGTCCCCATTCTCCATACTGAGGAGTGCTTCAAGCACATGCATTTTGAGATTTAAACTTCTGGCATTGAGTAGCAAAACCTTCAGTTTTTTGTTAATTGTGCTGTTTACAGAGGTGGGTTTGACTTTTGAGCCTTGCCTAAAAAAAGCACTATGGGAGCAGAAAGAACCTTGGCCAGTATTCGAAAGCCTAGGGGCGACAGGTGCAAGCTGTCTCTTGCGAAGCAACGTGGCTTGTTGAGCATGTCGTCCCAGCTGACAGACACTGGATCCCCTTTGAATGACACCAGAAGCTTAGCCAATTGTTGAAAATGATCATTTTTTTCTTTATACTGAGGTATCATTCTTGGTGAGGGCAGGATGCTACTCAGGGTCAGGTTCATATCAGCCTGGGCTACATGATCAGAGAGCTCTTCCATGTCTGTTCTCATGTAGTCCAGGGAGGTACGTCTCAGGTCATTCACACCAACATGAACAATGACAGAGTCATATTTGTACTTGTTCTGGAGTGACCTGAGTGCTTGTGTTATGTGGCGGATTCTGGCTCCCAACAGGCAGCTAACAGTAACCTTCTGCTTGTCCAGCCTAGTGAGTGGGACGTCAGTGTGCCTTACTATAGAGTCACCTATTATTAGTGTGTTAGGTATGTTATTTCGCCTTAAGGGCTGTGTTGTCTGGTTTGTGACAGGAGGTGCAGGTTGTTTGGGTGTCTGCTTTGGAGGTCTATGATGCTTTTGCAGGTTTTTATTTACACCTTCCAAGTATGATTTTGTGTATTTATGTGTATTTTTTGCCATTGCTGGTTTAGTAGGTCTATGTGTGGCTGGAGGTGTAGTGCAAGTGTTAACCTTCTCCTCTTGACTGTCTGTTCCAGTCTTGGGTGGAGAGAGCTTAGCCTCCAGTTTGGCTGTATAATTGCATCTCTCACATATGTTAGTGTTTTCTGGTAGGAGGAGAGGGTTGTCTGTGTACATGAGGCAGTTGTAACATTGCCTCAGGATACCCAGATTCACCAGCTGGACTGGAGAGTACAGATGAAATTGCCCTTTGGTCAATGCCTGAATAGTAGGGTGAGCTGCTTAGTCGCTTCATTGGTGAGGGATGAATAAAGAGCCTTGCCCTGCCGGGCAATCAAGTGTCAGGGTATATTAGTGCTTGCTGTTAGGTCTGAGCAAGTGCTGGGCTGTAGGATGCTTTTTGAGTGCTTAGGTTGAGAGGTAGACTAGTTTCAAGGGAAAAACTGAAGAGGAGACAATGGAGCCTGGAATAATTTAACTAACCGGCACTGCCCAGCGCGCAAAACCGTGCAGACGTGGTTTTTATAGCAAGGAAATTAAAGATATAGAAATTAGCCCAAAATGGCCAATAAACTACTAACTTCTGGGCTGGAACCACTCCTAGAGGGACAGATAGGCTGCTCACAGCTCCCCTCTCTCACAGGTGAACAGAGAAACTTCCTTCTATCCAAGTAAGGTATGGGCAACTCAGAAGCTTGTAACACAGCCCTGAATTCAGCACTGTTGCTGTATATAAGAAAGAGAGCTGCAGCTCTCTTTCTTATATACATTAGCCTTCCACACTGTCCATGGATTCTCCCTCCTCCTACATGTTCTGTAGTGTTTTAAATGGGAAACACGTTTTCCTAATATTACATCATGGGTTACAGCTACAGCATGTAATAATTTTCGTAGAACTGTCTGAATTTCTACATCTGTTAAGGGATACTATTCTCTATCCTTATGAATGCATATTACCTCCACCTTTTCATTCTTGCTTATCTTATGCTTACACACAGGAGGTCCTTGACAAGAGAACCATGCTTCCTGAATCAAACAGGGCATGGACCTCTATTTCCTTATGAAAAGCACAGGAGACTTAACTAGATTGGTTTCAATATAATGGTGCTGCGGTAGCGTTGTCGCCTCACAGTAAGACGCTGTCCGGTTCGATTCTCAGCTAGAGCGTCTTCTGCGTGGAGACATGCGTGAATGGGCGTACCTTCGTTGAAGGTTGTGCATCAGGGTTGGTAACTCGGCATGTAAAAATCAACTACCAATCATTAGCAGACTGGAGTTCCGCTGTGGCGACCCCTAACCGGGAAAAGCCGAAAGACACAACAACAACAACAACTGATTCAATTCACCTAGATGTTGTTTTATCACACTGTATAGGAATAACTACATTTAAAGCCTACATTTCAGTTTTAACAATTCTACCAGTAACATTCTGTTCAGTATAACTATAACAGAATATACCAGTGTTAACTCCTCTCCTGCATTTGTAACAAATTAACAATTTGCTGCTTTTTTTTCACAAAAGATGGTACGTGTACTAATGCAGTTTTAGATTTAAAACAGACAATTCAGTTTTAAACAGTCAATAACAGTGACATTATACTTAAGTTACTAGCTTATCAGAGTTCTTGGGATTGCTTTGTAATACTGTGTCTTCTTTTACTAAGCAAAGATCTTTTAAGCCTGTCTACTGTAAAGGTTTCTAGTATTTTTAATTTACTGTTGCTATCAAGTTTAAGCCAAAGCTTTAAAATATGTTTTAAATCATATATCTCTGCACTTACTGATTTGCCCACATTAAAAGTCCAATTATACAGTTTTACTGCTGTACTTAAGGAGTTATACTAGCCCTGGCCAAAATTTCTTTCTCAAGTTCCATGAACGTTTTCGGTACGTCTCCTGTCAGCTGGGATGACGTGATTTATACCTAGTGTATCCGACTCCTATTCTGTCTGGTGGCATAGCAGTGAAATGATGCCAAATAGGGTGCTAGGTCATCCTCCCTGGTTAGTTTCGTCATGGACAGCACAGTCTTATGATTGCAGTTACAGTGGCTGTAGCTAGCAAATACAAAAAGGCGTGGAAGAGTAGTCTTACAATTAACTGCCCACTAGCAGAAAGGTCCTCAGTTTACAAAATAAAGAAAGTCAATAGGCATAAGAACGTAACTCCCTGTAGTCAGAAAGACAGTGGAGGCTGAGCTCACCAAGGAATACATTTAATGATTCAAGCTGTATTTTGCCAAAATGAAGAATCAAGGCTCACTATCCCAGGGGCAATGCTAAAAAGTCACTGGCAGTCAATGTATGCAGATGGGAGGTAAGGTTATCATGAAGGCTTTTTCTATTTATTTATTTACTTATCTGTTTACTATTTATTCATTTTTAACCAACTTTTAACATTTGTAAATTCAAATAAGCATCTTCCTTTATTAAAAAAATCACAACATTTCAGCTGACACAAAAGCTATTTGCATAACAGAAATTCAGCAATATAGAAATATGCTCCATTGCTTATTAACTAAACAACTGCATAGGGTCCATGCAACCTCTTCAACTGAGCCACACAGGAGTGCAAAGTAGGCAGCATATCTGCAGGAATGTTCTTCCAGTGTTTCTGTATAAGGGATGTCACCACAAGAAAGCCTAGCCTGATTGTGGCTAACGTACTAAATTCTTACTTACTACAGGAGGATTGTATACCTAACAACCAGAACCTAGTGTCCAAAAAAGGTGGCATAGCTACATGCCCAGCATACACGACTGCTGTCTAAGCCCTGTACCAGTCTCCTTGGCTGGCTGTACATTTCTCTAGTATGATATAAAAATCAGCATTGGGAGCCTGACATCACCAGTGATGCACACAGGCACACACACACACACACACACACACACACACACACACACACACACACACACACACACACACACACACACACTGCAGATTTCTTCTTAAATGTTGCCATATATACACTGTTAAAATTACAGAATGCCAGGGCAGGTGCATGCCCCCACAACTTCAGAGACATAAGGCTGTATTCCCTTTCTGTCTTACAAGAGTGGAAGAGAACCAACCTTCTCACCTGACTAGATTAAAGCCATTTGTGGTCACTGTTATATATAATCTTGATGTCTTTAGCATAATTAATTTGCACTACCTCATGGCTAGAAATGATGTATACCTGAATCACCACTAAGCCCCGTCTCATACAGAAACTGTAAGGTTGCAGGTATTAGACTCCAAGTTCCCTGCATCCTTGGACTTCCCTTATATATAACGAGTACTTTTGACCATGATGTGGTGCAGTGGTAGCGTTGTTGCCTCACAGCAAGAGGTTCTCCCATTCGATTCTCAGCTTAGGTTGGGAATGCCTTCTGTGTGGAGTCTGCATGTCCTCCCCACGGTCGAGTGGGCGTTCAAAAGACATGCATTGAATGAGCGTGCCTTCATTGAAGGTTGGGCGTCGGGCTGGCAACTTGACACCATAAAAACCAACTGCCAATCATTAGTGGTCCGGAGTTCCGCTGTGGAGACCCCTAACCGGGAAAAGCCGAAAGACAAACAACAACTTTTGACCACGATAAAACATCAGAGCAATAATGAAATTTCTCTTCCATCCATTCTACTCAATAAAGGGTTTCACATATATACAGTAATATGCGTTATTCCAAATATTGTCTTACTTCAGTATTCCACTTTGTAGAAAAGAACATCTCAACAATTCATTCCAGTCTTCTCTTACCATCCATCCCAAGTTCTAGATTTACCTAAAACTGTATCCCTGTGTTAGAGGTTGAGACTTGTAAGTCACTGTGATCTCTACCACTAACCAAATAGGTTTCTTGAGTCTTCTGGCTTATAAATATCGGTTTGCTGCTGCAGTTTTTGCAAAAAAAAAAAAAAAAAAAAAAAAAATTAAAACACAGATCAGGTGGCAAAGGCTGTCCAAAGCTGTTCGTAGCAAAAACTTTTTCTCGTACCCCAAGGGACTGGGAACTTCAAGATAAACTAAAGTACTATTTTTTGCAATGATGAATTTATTTTTGCCATCCCAGTGTCAGTATCTGTCTGGCCAGGTGCAGAAGTTTCAGCAGAAGGTACATGCTACCTGCAGAGATTTTAGCTAAGAAGGATAGAACAAGAGGTGTTCATCTTTTTGGACTTGTTAAAACTCAGTCATCAATAAGTACAGGTTTTGTGCTTCAGCCTCACCAAACTTCTTTCAAATCATGATGCTGCAGTAATGTTGCTGTTCTTCCATAACAGGCTTTATATTTGTACTTTACTTTTGATGATCTAACAAAGACAGTTTAGGGGAAATAATACAGTTTTCTCATTGTTAACAACTAGGCTGAAAATGTCTCCAAAATAGGTTAAGACATTAAGAATGTACATTAGGATCCGCTACCACAGCACGCAGTCATCAGCAAGTCAACCAGGTAAAATAGAGGTACTGATATTGGAGAATGTGGCTGTGAAATATACAGCGAAGCATCCTGGGATGAGTAGATCTTCTCACAGCCGCATTCTTCCCATGCACATTCTGTTACGATGAAGATTTTAACCATACAGTGTGATTAGCCAGAGACAGATCATCAGCCACTCAAACCATTCAGCAGATTGACCCACCTTATGGGAGCATAAGTAAGCACCTGATGCCAACATTGTCATTTCACATGCCTCACCTCTGTGCAGGAGTTCAGTAGTTGCTGATATCACTGCAGTGTGCTTCAGAGCTCCTTGTTGTCACGTTTTCACCATAACAATGCAAAGGGCAGCAGCTTCTATAGATTTAGTCAATGCCTTTCACCCTCACTGCTTTCCTTTGTGGTAGCATTTCCCTTGATGATCCCAAGTCATTGGAGGGGATGAGGAGAGGTGCTGTTTAATTAGTTTACCCTGGGACTGTACAGTAGAATCCTATGATATGTTTGCAGTTGGTCCTTCCTAGCTGTAAATGCAGCATGCAATGAGTCATTTTCTTGGAGCCATTTTTTTACTAAAGTATCATATATGTGGAAAACCATGGACCGTGTCTGGCTTTCCTTTCTGTAATGGTCAAAGTCACATAGAAAAAAAACTCCTATGCAAAAATATCAAAAGACTCTGGCAAACCAAAGACTTCACTGTGTAATATCTCAAATCTTATTTGAAGTAGGCTTGTTTGAGATATGCAAATGGACCACTTCATGGGAGGTTTATGGTATTGCACAGTAATGTCTCTGGTTTGCCAGGGTCATTTTGATGTTTTTGCCTATGAGTTTTTTGTGTGTGATCTTTTTACTTGTTGCTTTGTTGTTTATTTGAAAACTTTTACAGTGAACCTAATATAATGAACATGTCTTTATAAAAAGTGGAGTATTTTCAGAAAATGGTCAAACTATTTGCTTATGCTGTACTGATAAGCCCATAAAAAGAATTAAATTATGTCATGTCTACAGTTAATGGGGTTTGGCTTTATTGGCCTGGCTGCCTCAATAAAGACTTATAAAAAATAAAAAGTTGGTGGGTATACAGAAACCATGGAGCTGAAATAATTGTATGTCCTTAATGGATAGCTTCCAAGTTTCTCATGGACCTCCTTCAAAGGTGGTTAAAAGTATCACACGTTGATGGCTTTGTTTTTCTCTGTGTCTTTTTACGTCTTTCTATAATGCTGTTACAGGTTGGCATTTGTTTTATTGGAGCATAAACTGCACCCAAGGTATCACTGGTGCTTGGTCCTTCTTCTTTATAAAAACAATCTAACATGTAAGACACTGCAAATCAAGGCTTACAAACTTAAAATTAAGAATTTGGCCCTTCAGGGGAAATTATTTCTTTCTTAATATGAAGCACTATAGGACACGTATTCAAAACATGTCCTCAGCTGATTTATCTTCAACACTGAGGATACTTAAGGAATGAGACAAGGAAAGTAGTTCAACAATACGTCAGAAGGAAGGGTTGTTTATTTACTAAAATGTATAAAGCCTATAAAGGTAATGCTACTCCAGTTAATGTCTCGGATTACATTTTATAAAAAAAGTGGCATTTATGTCTGAGTTCTTACTCGATAAAGGACTTGGTAGTGATCATCCAGTTTTTGTGTGTGTGAGGGGAAGCACCTTTTTATCTTACTAGTTCCTGCTTCTGTTTACACTGAGGACTGCCTCACATGGTGTGTAAAAATTGTGTAAGTGCAGAATATCATTATCTGTCTGATCTACTGAATACCTGACAAGCACCCGAGTCATCCACAAAATGTTGCTATACATTGCCTATGTTATTATGTCACTTCTGACTTCTACATTATTCTATTGTATATTGTTAAATGCTATTACTCTTGTATATTGTTAAATGCTGTTACTAACTCTCTAAATAATCTCTTAATTATGTACATTGTTTTTTTTTTTTTTTTTGAGCTTTTCTCCCCAGGCCTCCACTGAAAATGGGCTCATTTCAGCCCAGTGGACTTTCCTGGTTAAAAAAGTAAATAAATAAATAAATAAAGTGAGCAATATATGCTTGAGAAACTTGCTTCTCAAGATTTTCTGGATCATTCATGACTGTTCTTTTATGTGTCTCTTGTTTTACAACGTTGCTAAATTTATTTATTATTTATTTATTTATTTATTTTATATTATATTTGTTGACCGGGTTTGTCCGACTGGGCTACACTTACCCGTTTTCAGCAGAGGCCCGAGGAGAAAAGCTCCAACAGAAAAACAGAAATTTTACATATTGAATACATAGAGAATACATTCATCAGTACCACACATTACTGCATTACAGTGTCATACATTACACTGTGGCAAGTGAAATACATATAGAAATGCATTCATCAGAGGGATACATTCATAATTACATATATACATAACAGTGCAGTAGTTACATAGCGGAAATATTTTACTAGTTATGCTTGTACAGTGATGTAGCAAGAGGAGAAGATAAAGTCGTAAGTTTGTTTATTGAAATGAAGGAAGAGAGAAGGGAAATAGAAGGTTATAGGGGAGTGTTTACAGGGATAATTACATTGACAGGTCCATTTTTCAAGAAGGTATTTTTTTGTAGTGGTTTTGAATTGATTGGGATGTTCAAGGGATCTTAATAGCTATAATAAGACACTGTATCAGTTGAAAATACTGCATGCAGTTACTGGACGTTCATTGCCCCAGAGAGGAGACACAGAAGTATAAAGCTATTTAGTGAAGAGCTAACTCTTTAAAATTAAGTTATTTGTACTAACGTACACCTGTACCACTAAGTCCTGCAAACCTTGTACTGACCAGGTCATATACTTATGAAATGATAGTGTTAGTCCTCCCTCTAGTGGCATTTCTGGTAATTGTACTGGCCAAGCTGCTCCATTGATAGCTGAACCTTAATACTCTGCTGTGAAAGCAAACAATGACTTGCTGAATTCCTATGAAGTTAGAATAATTTCTGCTACTAAAATAACTGCACATACATTCTGAAACTTGTAAAACAAAAAATGGCATTTACTAAAGTTAGACTACTCTGAAATATGTTATAACCTTAGACCCTTCACTTTGATAGAAGTTAATTTACCAGAAATTTTCTATCACCCCTGCTATACATATCGTCAGGCATTTATCAACACACCGTCAAAAATCATCTTCCCCATTTAAAACAACAGTATCAGTCACATCTGATCCATTCACAATATTAAGGCACTCCTCACCCATTGCTGACATTGATTGAGATATTCTGCAAAGATCCTTGATGCCTTGAAAACTTTAAATTCACAGATCAAAAATCCCAGAAGGACTAAATGGACCAAAATTATAAAACACAAACTTCTGTTTTCACCATGTTTAATTATATCCAAATGAAATGAGGATGATCTGCTGGAAACTTAGAAACTTTACATAGAAAAACAGATGAACCTATATGTATAACACTAAATTCAGCAGCATATACACTTCCATGTTGCTCCTTATGAACTGAGAATTCTTGAAAAAAATACATAAATGGAGAGCCTGTAATTATCACAGGGTTGCAATAAGCTATGGGAATGCAGGTTTTGTAATCATCACAGCGCTAATCTCCTAAACAGTTTTCTGTTTTATACTTAGTGACTTCTGCTATTTAAAGTGTAAGAAGTAAATACTTCCTTCCTTTATTCACAAATCTTCTATTACAACTGCAAATAGCACTGGGATAGAAACTATGTCCCTAACTAGTTCCTCTTTAAAGGACCAAGGGCTGAATGATATTAAATCCTTGACATGGGACTTATACAAATGGTTTATTATGCATTATACATCCAGACAGAGGATTTAAATGTATCGGCATCTTGCACAGAAACTACCACTTGAGAAAGGAGTAAAATAGTGCTATGAATTTCCTCTCATCAGCATTATTAACCACCATTTCCTGTTTTACATGGGATCAGGTATTATGTCAGCTGTTGCCACCAGTGTCATTTTAGAGCCATTCTCAGTTTTTCAACAGCCATACCCACCTGCTGCAGGGTTTCAGTTGTGCAATTCATTCATCTCATGGCTGGGCATCCTTATCTCCTCTTGCTTTCTTCCTGCCTCTTCCAAATCTGTATTACTAACACCTTCTTCTTTCTGGCACATGGGACTTAACAATTGTAATCTGTTCTCCTTGACCTTTTCTACAACTGGGGCTACCGGCTTCCACTATCATGTCCACATTTCTTGTTCATCAGCCCCAGTGTACAACCTGCTACCTGTCTCAGGCTTCATCTCTATCATCGGGTTCCTCATTTGCTCTGCCATCACTGCTGAGGTTTCAGTACCATGTAGCAGCACTGGTCACAACACTGTTTTGTACACTTTACTTTTTAGTTTATTTGACATTCTTCTGTCTTGTACTGACACAGACTCTTTGTGCCACTTGGCTGCAGTACCTCTGAATTTAGCTTTAACATCCTATTTCAGACTTCCCATCTCTTGAACCACACAGATACTTGAAGCTGTTAACCGGTTCCACTATTTTCCTTTCTTTCTCAATTTTCTCCTTCTGTTTGCCCCATTTGCTGCCATGATCACTACACTGTACAATCAGTTTTATCCCACAAACATTCAGTTTGCTTTCCAGTCCCCTGACATTTATTCCTGCTTACAGTCTGCTTGCAGTGCTATATTGTCTGAATACAGAAGCTTTATTGATCTGTCCCCTCTGACCTGTTTGCTGTCACAGACCATCACCAGTATGAATAGCGGCTATAGTGGACTTAGTGCTTAGCCCTGATAAACACCCTTATTTAGCATATCATACTGTTCGATGGGATTTTACTTCTGTGAATGCTTATGTGAACATTTTGTGTTACATGTGTTATAGCTATAGAATTTATGTCTTAGGGATAGGACTTTGTGCTTTTCAGAGCTGTCAGTGTTTTTTTTACCTCAAAATCACTTTGGGGGGGGCTGTCACATGCTTTACTGACTCTTACAATCTCTTCAACCTGTCTTTGAGACTTCCTTCTCAGCTGGACCAATGGAACAATTACCAGTCTTCTTGACTCTTCCTTTTCCAATGCACAAGAAGAAAAAAGCTGTTAAGGAGTCTTTGTATGTCAGACCAGCTCACTCTAAGCGTCAGCTGCCAATGGGCAACTTTGCGGCATTTGGATTTCCTCGCACAAGTCATCATTTTTCCCCTGGTCCCTCTTGTATAGCAGCTACAGCCACTACAGCTACTAAGGACTTGGGACTAGATACGTTGTCTGTGGTAGTGGAGATGCTCACTGTGGGCAGGGGAAAATCATTCTTCTCAGTCTTGGGGGAAGAAGCAAATGAGGATCTACTGCATAGCCAGGAAAGGGAGCCTGAGCCCTGGGATATGGTGCCTGCCTTGTGCCAGTCTTTTCCCAGAAAGTCACACAAGAAAAGAAAAGAAAAGAAAAAGTTAAAAATATGGATTCTCCTGTTCCTATATCTATGGTCGGGGAAAATTAGTTGGGATTTGCTATGGGATTCATTTCTGCTTTTTCTTTGTTGAATTGCTCTTCAAAAAAGAAAATAGTTTCCTCTCTTTCTGATTTTCCATCAGAAGAGCAGGGATTGTAGAGAGAATGCTGTGCTTCAGGATGTTTATCACAAGCTGAAGATTCTGATTCTGAGGAAAGTGGTGATTCAGATTTCCATCCAGAAGACCTATCTTTTTCTTAGACTTTAAAATGAAAGAGTTATTTCAGTGGGCACAAAATTAATATTTTCCCAGCAAAAGTATTATAATTTATTACAGTTAGATATTACACAACCTGCACACATCTCTCCTATTTTATCTGTTTTTGAGAAAGTTTTATGACAGCTTATAGTTTACCTACCCATCAATTTCCTGCTCCTAGAAAGTCTGACATCTTATATAATGCACCCACAAATGTTTTCTAACCCTAAAGCAGATCTTCCAGTGATTTCTTCATCTAAAATTGCTTCTGTTAAGTGTATTGGTAATGCTAATCCCACTCCCCTTAACAAGGATGGGAAAGCTTTTGACAGATTTAGAAAGAAAGTCTATTTTTCTGCCACTTTAAAATGACAGGCTCACATGTTGAAGTTTTTACTTCTGTCTTTTGAAAACATGAAAAGGTTAACTGTCAATCTTCCTTCTTCTGAGGAAATTCCTTGAATGCCTTTGATTTATTTGCTTATCATGTAATTAAACATTCTTTAAAATGTTCTAATGATCTTGATGATACTGCCTCCAAAGTTGTTGCTTCTAAGTCAGTCTTGAGAAAATTTGCTTGGTTATATTCCCAACATTTACAAAAAAGATGTTAAGGCTGAGATTTTAAATTCTCCCCTAGACAAGGAGATCCTGTTTGGCTCTTCTGCACCTGAGGTTCTTAAGAAATTTAATGAGAGGGGAAATTGATTCAGTAGTGACACAATTCTTCTAATGCTCCTTTTTTAAAGTAACAATGGTTAGGGGGTTGGCTTTTACTAAATTATGTAGGTTATTGAAGCATATGTAAGCACTTTCTGATGGTGTTTAATGTGTGGAGACTTTAAGAAAACCACTGGGAAACTTTGTTAAAGTCATTTTGTAATTGTGCCTGGATGTCAGTAGTAGGGAGCATGAGTTGTGCAATACTATACCATCCATGAACACCATTATTGAAGAGGCGTCTGTCATTTTATAGAGATCATTAATAAATAAGAAAAATAAAATAGGCCCATGACTGTATCCCTCAGAGACCCCTGAAGTGAAGGTCACACTTCTATAATTAATTTTCTTGATTGCACTTTGAACGTTCTGTTGGACAGATAACTATTAAACCAGTTTGATGCACTATGATTAAATCCTAGATTCTTTATCTTATTAAGAGTAAGTTATGGTTTACACTTTCAAATGACATAATAAGTTCAATGAAGATGGTGCAAGAGAGACATCCTTTTCCCATGGATGAATGTATTTGGTTTCTCACTACTTAACAGATGTTAGTGTATTGTATCCTGAACACAAGTTGTATTGAGCATTAATTAGTAGCCTGTATCTATTCAGGTGTTCTTTTATTTATATATCTGTTATCTTTTTGAAAGTGTTACTGATGGGAAAGTGCAGGGAGATTGGCCTAAAATCTTCAGTCTGTAGTTGAAGGTTTTTAGGAGATAGGAATAATATGCAAGTGCTTAAACTTTGGTGTGGGGGGGGTCTCCATTGTTAAGCAAAGACTGAGAACTAGTGGCAGAGGTTTGACCAACTGGACAAAGCATCTTGGAGAAATTAAAGATGAATTGTGCACCTGCTTAAGTTGGGTTTGTTATTCAATTTTTAAGGATTGCTTTGAATGTTTTAGTCATTATAGCATAGACGTACATAGTAGGATAGTCATTACTAAATGTTGGTGAAGCTTGTGTGTTTTAGCTTATAAGTGGATTCAGAGGATTTGTTGAACAGGCTTCCACAAGTGTTGTTTGAGAGTGTAGTTGAAGGTGGGATACTGATTAGGGTTTTGAATGTCTGTAGTAAATAGGTTATCCACAGGGTTTGAGGTTAGAATTATCTTATCAAAGTAAAGGATATCTGAATTTATGGAACAGGTGGGAGGGGATGCTAGCTATGCTAGTTGATCTTCAGGTAGGTGGATTTTGTTTCCTTTACCTTAGGCTAGAACTTTTGTCTAAGGTGTGAGAAAGTTTTGTGATAGATTGGGTTGCTGGTTCCCTTACATTTTCCCAGAATTATCTTTGGATTTCATTAAATTTTTTATTTTTGGAGCAATCCAGGGGCATTGTTGGCCTTTGAGACAACTCTGTATGAGTGGGTGATGTTTGACTACTGGTGGCTGAACAAAGGAGTTGAACAACAAAACTTTTTGCACATGGTTGCTGAAAGGAAGAAGATAGTTTAATGTAAATTGTCTAACTCGCAACAAACTATACTGCTTTTTATTTATTTATTTATGAGAAAACTTTTGCAGATATGTTTACAGCAGAATTTTTTGTGAGCATTGAAAGATTTGCTGCAGAAGGCAGATGTCACTGATCACTGATTATGTTAGAAATTCACAGGATATCTAGTATTTTGTATTTTTTTATTAGCAAGTCTAGAACGCTGCTCATATTGTTAGATGGATTTGGTTGTGTGGCTTTGACTATTAGATGCGAGAAGTTGTTCACTAAGTGAAAGTGTAATTTCCCATTTTTAGGTCATTGTAAGTTTATATCAAAATTATCTACAAATATACATTTATTCCTTTTATTCTGTACTAAAATGTTGTGAATGGCATTTTGGGAAATAATACTAGACAGAGGGGGATTAAAACTACTGCACCACAAGACTGTGTGGTAACTAGGTGTTATTGTGAATAGTAATTAGCTGGGTAAACTTTCATTGATAAAATTATAGTAAGAAGTGGTAAGTGTAGCAATCTTTGGGTTCCTTTTTGACTAGCAACTGCCTCTTTCATTTTCTTGCTATGTCTGCTTTTAAGAATATATAAAAGTTATTTTGGATGTGGGCAGAAGGGCAAGATTATCACTTTAGGTAGGATTCAGTATTTTCTCAAATATTGCACTGTTTGATCCATTCTAGTATTTCATTTTTATCATTAATGCTCTAGATACTTATGTGACGTATAGTAATGTCTTTGCCCATATGTGGTTTGGTTGTATATGACGTTCATATATATAATTATGTCACTGTTTCTGAAATGGAATATAACAAACATGTGAGCTGCACTTAATTCTGGTAAAACCTGGTACAAGTTAACTAAAATATGTAATTTATTCGGTGGTATGTTTTTTTCTTTGGCATGGAAATATATGTAAATTTGTAACCTTTTTTTATAAATGAAAAAAGAAAGGAAGGAAATATAGAAAGCTGTATTTCCCTACTGCTGGGAGCGATAACACTTATGCACAGGATATAAATGTATAAACGAGCTGCATTGTAATTATACAATCTAGGACTTTTCACAAGCAAGGGAGCCAGGGTTAAAAAATACAACTGGAAGATTCTTCAAAGAGAAAGCTAAACCAAGAACAAGAAAAGAGGTGCAGTAATATGTAATTGTGAACACCTGCTTAGTTATACCTGTAGGGTCTGTATGAAAAATATATAAAATGCCCAGCTGAAGAACAGTTGAAGAGCAAATAGGATCAGAACAGTTGAGAAGAATCATGTAACCTGGGACTTATGAGTTGTTCCCTGCTATTTTGTTTCTGCTTGAAATATGTTTTGAAACTTTACCCAGTGTAGGTAGGTGTTAGCAATTCTTTTATGTAAGAATAGCAGGAAAAATAATAGCTGTAGTCAGATGTTTTGTCTTTTGCAATTTATTTACTCAGAAGGTTTATTTTCTGTTTCTGTGTAGCTCATACTCATATAGATATAGATATACATATACATATAGACAGGTACTTAAATAGATAACTGTGAATTCTATTGTTTAACATATTACTTTCTGATTACAGTATTTTTGCTTATCCAGTTTGTAACTGTTTGTCTTTTACTTATTCATTAATTGCTTGATGGTTATTTATTACTAAAGGATGACACACTGCTGGCTTCTGCCTGTAATTGGCCAGGTGACTCTGCTGCATGCTGTCATTTGTGTTTATAATTATTTAGTTTACTAAGAAGATGAAAACAGTAACTAGGAGATGTCCAGCTTGATAAATCTGGAGTGGTGTAGTTTGTTACCATGAGCCAGGAAAAAAGGCTGAAGTTTTGGAGAACTGTACTAGCCTTCTCTAGGGCGGCCATGGTGGTGCAGTGGTTAGCATTGCTGCCTCACAGCAAGAGGTTCCCCGGTTAGATCCTCGGCTGGGGTGCCTTCTGTGCGGAGTCTGCATGTCCTCCCTGTGGTTGCGTGGGTTTCCTCCAGGTGCTCCAGTTTCCTCCCACATCCCAAAGACATGCTGCAGGTGGATTGGACACTCTAAATTGGCCCTAGGTGTGAATGTGTGCATGTGTGTGCCTTCTGTGGAAGGTTGTGTGCCGGGCTGGCAACTCGACACCATAAAACTCCACTGCCAATCATGAGCAGACAAGGTGATCCGCTGTGGCAACCCCTAACTGGGAAAAGCCGAAAGAAGAAGTACTAGCCTTCTCTAAAAACAAATGTGTGTGCATACACGCGCGTGTGTGTGAGTGTGCATATGTTTGCATGTGAGTGTGTGTAATGTATGTTATGTATGGGCAAATACATTTTGGAGGACACTGATATTTAGAGAGAATGGTAAGAAAAGATTACAGGAGTTAGACCAAAGCCTGTGTTTGGTTGGGTCTTCAGTGTGCAGCCTGTTCTTGAGTATTAATGGTGAAGGCCCATACAGAGTGCACCACAGCATATTTCTTACATGCTGTTGGAGCCAGGCTGCAGTAAATTATTTTGTGATTCATATCTCTGTGCCTTATTTATGTTTGAGCTTGTTTGGCACCAGTGGTGTCACTAAAGAGACTGTCCAGATTTTTGCAGAATGTGCAGAATTATTGCCTCATATTTTTTGGTCCGTTCCTCATAAAATCTGTGGTTTTCTGGGAAATCACAGAGGATTGAAATCACTAAATAATGACATATATTTGAGTTTCAGGCTTCATATCCTTCAGAAAATGCATGTTAACACAAATCCTATTAAAATGCTTCATCAGACATTATTATTCTAGCAAAGTTTTATGTTCCTAAGTGCGATATTTAAAATCTGTCTGTATTTTGGGGGCTTTGCCCCCCATTATTTTAGGTTTTGTTCATATTTCTTGTGGTACGAAGTTGAAATATATGCTAGTGGTCATTCACATTGATTGGCAGTGGCATGACTGTAATCTCAACTGCGGCCAGCCCAGCATTTCAGAGTGTGAGCAGGGGGCTTATGGTAGTTTTTAATGAGGACTAATTGTATTATTTACAAAGTGAGGGGCTGGCCTTTGGGTTAATATATGCTGCCATTATTATTTTAAGAGTAGGACGTATATTAATAAGAAGCCTTTTCTTATCTATTTTAGGGAGGGTCTAGCCAGTTTTATTAATAGTCTAAAACTAATATGAAGTTCTTTACTTGAAAGAGGGGTCCGAGCCTCATTAATTTGTAGATATGGACAGTTGGTTGTATTACTGTATGATGGTCTTAAAAAATTGGCACATTGGATTTGAAGTGTTATATTTGTTACTTTCTTGTGACAGCTTTATGGAGCTTGTACCTATTAATTAAAATGTTGACAGTAATGTGGATTTGATTAAGATGTACACAAGTATAAAGAAGATGACTGTCATTGCCCTTGTGTTGTTTTGTGTACAGTCAGCATTTTTTATATTTTTAATTTACTTCTATTAAGGTAAATATATAGAATCAGTAATTGTGGATTACACTCAATTATTAAATTTTTTTGGAAGGATAATGTAGGGTTATGAGAGGATAACATGTTGAAAAGGAAGAAGGGTCATAGTGGCTGAGATAAAGAGGAAAAAGGAGTGGAAAGTGTAAATGAAATTATGCAAGGAGTAGGTAAGAATGGGATAGGGTAGAGAAAAAACTTCAGTAGGGTGGAATGAGATTAATCAGGGCTAGTAAAAACTGTATTTCATACAAACAATAAACAGCTAACACATTCCCTGACTACAGTAAGCTCTTGTGAACTACAAATTAAAAAAATAAAAAAGGCTAAAGACAGAGCAATACTTGAAAGGTTACTAGGATGGATTTGTGTGAGGTTAAATGATAAATTTCTCCAAGTGCTCGTATTGAGATTGTTTACTCAAAGAGCTAATCTTCCACTGACCTAAGGACTCTGTTGGAGTGCTTTAGTAGCTAAAGTCGGAGATACAGTAAAGCTGGAACAATAATAAAAAGGTTTGTTCAGGCAGACTTAGTATAGGCTAGAGCATTAATATAAGCAGGACTCTTTTAAGCAGTGTGCTGTCTTTACATAAAACATAAAATTCCAATGAAGGCCACCATCTTTAGAGTCAAAAATCAAAGATGTTACCAAAATTGGGCTTCACCTTCTACTGTAGAAAACTTCCTACTGATACAGAGCGGTAATTCAGTGGTAGGCAGGAATGCGCTGACTGAGTGTGTGGTAACTTAAATTAGCTTAGGAATATATATATATATATATATATATATATATATATATATATATATATATATATATATATATATATAAAGCATTTTGTGTTGTGAAAAATAAGGATATTCATTTATGTGAGTTGTTGTGTCTTTCAGCTTTTTCCCGGTTAGTGGTCGCCACAGCGAAACTCCGGTCCACTAATGATTGGTAGTTGATTTTTACGTGTCAAGTTACCAGCCCTGACACACAACCTTCAACGAAGGTACGCCCATTTACACATGTCTCCATGCAGACGGCGCTCTAGCTGAGAATCGAACCGGCCAGTGTCTTACTGTGAGGCGACAACGCTATGTGAGTAATAAATTTAAATGACAACACAAGTGCAGTCCAGTGTAGTTTGCACAGCATTGCATACCCAAGTGCTCTAAGCTGCTAAAGTTGTATTCAAAAAGTGATGTAGAAAAAGGTAGCTGAGAAAAAAAACAGAGCAGGATGAAGGAAATGGCTTTCTGGAAACCAGACTTCCAGTTAATTAATGTCCCACTAGAAGTGAGCTCCAATAAAGTTACAATTACATTGTGTATGTCGAGATGATCACTTCAGACCGAGCTGGTAAGAAAGGAAATGGTAGTACTGCTTTCCTGAAATTAAAGCTCAATTTAAAGTCTTAGATGAATAAAACGTTAATAATAATTTTGAGAGGTTCTAGTTCTGTGAAAGTCAACATTAGCTTTGACGAGTGAATAAGTGAGTTACATCCCCATATGCAGCAAGTTCAAAAAATCACTGCAAGCTCTCTTTGCTCTAAAATAAACAGAGAGAAAAGAAAAGAGAAGACAACAGGAGCATTATGACATTCTGAGCAGCAGATTCCCCAATGCAAAACATACAGTGTAAAAGTAAGTAGGCCCTTTGTTATATTAAGCATATGAGAGAAGTTTCATGGGCTGTATATCCACAAGGAGTCTTAGCAGGAATCAGACGTGGCCCATGCAAAACCTACGATTAAAAGTAAGTAGGACTCTTGCAAGATTAGTTATATGTTGGAGGCTTTGAGGGTTGTATATCAAGAAAGAATATAAGCAACAGAGCTCAGGTGTGTTCAGAGTTACATAAAATAGTTGAGTGCAGCTTAGGGTGGTTGATATGCCTACTTAAAAAGTTATATAATTTAACAAGCAAGACAAGATGAGGAGAAGAAGGGAAAAGCAGTAAGAGGGTGCTCTTACAAATCTTTGTACCCTTGCTGTTTTCTACAGCCACAGTAATAATCCTGAGGGCTGTTAACGGCAACACAGGGACATTTGTTAAACCAGATGCAAAATACGGCTTTGAAAATATAAACAATGTATATAAAACTATTTAGATATCCAGAAGAAATATTACCCTTTCTAAAAGTGTAACACAGAAACAGAGTTTCAAAGGAAGCTATGCAGAAAGGCATAAAATGGAAGTAAGTCTGTACAAGCTCAATAATGACGTTTAGAAGCATAAATCAATCCCACAATACATACTCACTACCCCCACCAACTTCATGTTTAAACAACTACTCAGACAACACTTCCTTAATAACTGGCTCTGTACCTGTACTACACCTGGCTAAACTCCTCTTTCTCATTTCACTTCCCACTGTACTACCAGGTTGCCATATAGTAAAGGATTTTTTTCCTAGTATTATGTTATGTTATATGTGTATATAATTGATAATAATGTTTAGCTATATTGTTATTTTTATTATCTAATTTCGCCATGTTTCATTTTATTATGAGTTTTAAATGTTCATATCTACCTTGTAAATGTTTATATCTTGCTTGCATAATACATCTATTATATATGTAACTATCTTTGGAGCCTTTCTCCCCCGGGCCTCTGCTAAAAATGGGCTACTAGCCCAGTCGGACTATCCCGGTAAACAAATGTAAAATAAATATATAAATAAATAATATGTCTTAGGGCATAAATATTGCTATAGCTTAAGGCATACGAAGGGCAAGAATAAGCTGTTGTAGGAATCTAGCCAGCTTGTGCCCAAATCAGATATCTCAGGATGTCATGGGAAATTCCATGCAGGTATAAATTACTTCACAGCTGAGAACTTTGCCTAGGAACATCTTGCTTACATGCAGTTTTGTGGAATATTGCTCAAATAACTATTTACAAGCGTTCCTGAGAGTCATGATGAACGAGTGCCTTGGGAAGTTGTTATACTGTATTATAATATACACCTGTATTAGATGTCTCAATAAGTTGTAAACATCATCTTGTCTGTGAATGTATATAGCTGATATAAATAATTTAAAACTGCATAACTGTGAAGGTGTGCTTGCATGCAGACTGTGTTAGCTGGAGATCATTACACTACTGCAACTGGCCATATTCCAAGCATAAAGAAATGAGGAAGCATAAAGGTATAACAAAAAGAAACCAGTGCTAGCTGCCAGCTTCTAATAACTTGAGAGAATACATCACAAAATACTGCTTTTTTTCAAAATCACAGCTGAGAATAGTTTCCTGAGGATCGACTACACTTTTACTGCTGACATAGCAAACTGTAAGATGGACCACAATACAGTATGGTTCCAGTGTGGTT